>NW_026596095.1:16487742-16578352 GCF_907164565.1 Psammomys obesus | reverse complement strand
ACACACACACACACACACACACACACACACACACACACACACACACAAACACACACCAAAAGGGAAATCACAGCAAACCAAAGCCATGATTGCACCAAAGTCCAACTTGATGAACCAGTGAGTTTTTGTTTTAAATTACTATTTTTAATTGTAGTTACTCCTAAGAGCATAGCTGATGGGTTACTTATGGGAGCAAGGATGATTAGTAAGCAGCTACATACTGAAAAGCCCCCCTCAATGTGGACGATGACTCACAAGGCTGCAATCTGGAACTCTCTATACAACTTGCAGGCATCTCCACGGTCGGAAAAATCTCCTCTTGGTAGCTGGGTTGTTCACTCTCCTCTCTAGTAGTTATTTACTGCTTCTGAAACTTAGGGGAGAGGGCTTTAAAAATCTTGCAGACTTCATAATTCCCAGACATGTGACGTCTGTTTACCTCTGGACTCTCAGGAGTCATTCCCTTGGCCCTCGAGGGGAGGTTTCAATGTGAGAAAACTTCTGTAGATCAGCACTCTTTAGATATTGTCTCTTGGAGTGTTTGGAACAGTTCACTGAGTGTGGTTGTGTTCCCATTTTGGAGATGAGTGCGCAGAAGCAAGGAGATTAAGGCAGTGAAGATCTCTTTGAAGGGAAAACGTGTCGGGAACGTTGACACCAGGTGGAGCTGCAGAAGCTGTGAAGACGATAAACAAATCTGTGCCTCATCTTATGTTGATCTTGTCCTAACAGATGAGCATGTGTTAGCTGCAGTATGGAATCCCAGTGATACAGCAGTCATTTAATACCTGTGTGATCTTGGACAGGCCCCTTAATCTCTGAAAAGGCTCATGCTACCTCCTTCAAAGAGCTGCTGGGAGAGGGACATAGGGCAGTGTGGGTCTCAGTGTCTGGAAGGTTAAAACAATGTTGTTTTTGTTTATGGTTTATAATGATTGATGGTATTAGTTGTTATTTTTTTAAATTTCTTTTTATGGATGGAATTGTTTTTAAAGTTCAAGAACATCTGTTTCTAAAAAAAAAATTTCAACTCTTGTTAATGGCTGCTTAGCTTTATTGTTTGAATTTTTTAGAAAAGAGCTCTTTATTTGTTAAGTTTTTCACAGACTCACAAATCATCTCCAGAGAGAATGTCCTTTGGACCAACAAATCAAAGAAGTTTACTAGGGAGGTGATGGTTTTTTCTTACTACAAGCAATCCAGTTCTTTTTTTTTTTTTCTCTTTGAATTTTTGTATTGTATTTTTGTTAGTGTTTTGAGAGAAAATTTAAAGTTGGGTGGATAGAGAGAGGGGAGAAGACCTGGAAGGACTTGAGAGAGGAGAAGAATATGATCAAAATACATTTAAATTTTAAAATTGTCTTAAATAATAATAAAAAAGTTGAGTATTATTAAAAAAAAAAAGAACTCATCAAAAAGCACACACAAAAACTGTAGAGTCCCTTTCTTATTTCCTAACCACTCCTGAACATGAGGCCTGGCCTGGAATGGTTGATATATCCATTGTCACTCCATTGGAGAAAGCTGATTTTTCCTCTTCCAGCAGATATAAATGACAGTTCAGTTGTTAACCTTTAGCACAGAGGCTAGATTTTCATCATCCATCCATCCATCCATCCATCCATCCATCCATCCATCCATCCTCCATCCATCCAAAAGTATAACAAAATAAAATATGATAAGATAACATAAAAACTATTTTACTGAACTCAGACAGGCCAAACCAACAGAGGCCAAGAGAAGGCACAAAAATCAGAGACCCATTAATTTTCACAACCAAGAGTCCCATATCTGGAAGCCATGACGTATACATTTAGGACCTGGTACAGATATGTGCAGGTCTGTGCATGCTGCTTCTCTGTGAGTTTAGATGAGCTTTGCTTATGTTGACTTAGAAGGACTTGTTTTCTTGATGTCTTCCAGCTCCTCTAGTTCTGACACCTTTTCTGCTTCCTCTTTCACAGGGTTCTCTGAGCTCTGAGGGGATGGCTATGAAGGAGATATCCCATTTACAGCTGAGTGTTTCAAGGTCTTTCCCCCCCCCCCCATTATGTAATATCTGGCTGTGGGGTCTCTGTATTTCTTCTCATTTGCTGTAGGCAGAAGCTTTTCTGATGATAGGGGAGAAACGCACCGATCTGTGAGTAGAGCCGAATATCTTTAGAAGTCATTTTATCAGGTAGTACTCAGCTTTTTACCTTGCGAATTTCAGTTTGATAAAGAACAGTAACAGCTTATAACCAAGGTCAACAGGAATTCAATGGATTGACAGATAGGCATAACAACTGATTGTAATGAGATCACGAAAACACAGCCTGTCACCACCACCTTCCTCGGCTGTTCTATTGAGCACTAAGAAGACTTTCATTGTTTTTATATCATGCAGTATTTTTTTTTTTTGAAAACGTGAACGCACTTTTTCACAGAATACCTCAACCCTTCAGAGAGACACAGCAGTTGTTTTAGCAAAAGGCAAATAATGTATTTCGCTGGCAGGAAGTAAAACAAACACAAAAGATCCCTGCTCGTGGCAATGAATGGAGCACCACGTGGCTACCTACGTTCAACTCATTGTTTAATATTAATGGTAAGCTTAGGCATGTAAAGCAAGGCCTCCTATATTCCTACATGAATGCATTAGAATCAGACATAAGTGAATCTCAGAAGGAGAGGAATTTGGTTCATTTTCCATAAGCACCAAGAAATTCGGCTGCTTATGTAAGGCTTATCTCAACTGCCTAAACATAGTTAAGTCCTCAGCCGTTAGCCGAGCAGGATTGCACGTGAGATTGTCGGCATTTGTGTAGCTAACTCAGATACAAATATTGAGAAAGGAGCCTTTTTTTTTTTCCGGCATGCTCTGTCATTTCTAGATCTAGTTATTGTTGTACAGTTAAAAATGGGCCCCCCACAGCAGAATTCTTTACCCAATTTAAGAACGAAGAATCAAGTCTGTCCTGATCTCACAAGATAATTGCCTCCATCCACATTGATGATCTTCACCGTCCTGAGATTTATGATTGAGGAATACCCATTTTTTTTTTTTTTTATGTGTTAGTTGTGCATGTAAACCCAAGGTCTAAAGTTTACTGCAGAAGCACCAGGTGTTGGAGAAGGGAAGTCAGCCAGTTAGAAAATGACTCTTGGATTACAGCGCAGGTTTGCTCTGGTCATCTTCTAAATGTAGTTCCCTTGCAGAGCTTGCTCCCTAAGTGCAGACGCTTTGGAAGGGCTTTCCAAATAGAGAAAGGCGTCACACGGAGGCGAGTCTATTTATTCCAAAGAGGTGTGATGTTGGCAGGGCTGTTAAGGACTGGTAGGGTAACATGGAGGGCCTCTAGTCTTTTCTGAGGCCTACCGTCAGAAGCTTCCATTCAGTCCTACATTAGAGAAGACGACCAAATAAGGATTAATGCCAGTGATAAGTGATAACCTCAGGGAAAAGATAACCCTTTATGGTCAAATCAGAAAAACAAATTATAAATAAAAGGCAAATTCTAACAATTTTCTAAGTATTTTTTTTAAGCAGGAAATTAATGCTTAATCTGACAGGGACACCATCTCAACATGTTTAATTTAATGTGTAGTAGAATTCCCAAAAGTGTGAAGCCCAAAGGCCTAGGAATGTCTCACTTTGTATAGAAACGATTGACAGCCGTGCATGGAGGATATGTGGGAAGATTCACTGTTTGTTTATGTGCACTGTGACTGAAAGCATCTGAACTTCCGTAGCTACGAAACCAAACTGCGATTTTGCATGAGGGGATGCATGAGTCTCTGGGTATTCTAATTAGCAGTGGGCTGCAAGTCTGTGGTTGATTCATACTTACAGTGTCATTTCATCTTTTGTGTGTTTCCGTTTCTTTCTTCAGATGTGTGTAGGCCATGTAAATAACTTGTCCTTGTTTATGCGATCCGGTAACTTTTTCTTCCTGAAATAGAAACATATAGGAAGGTCCTTTGTGTTGGAATGCCTTCAGTACACTGACTATTTACCATCACAGAGAAGAAAGGTTATGTGTGGTTATGCATTAGTGTGTTATGCCATAAAGCTGACAAGTTCGTTAACTACGTTTTTGATGACAATGACTTGTGATATGTAAAGATGTCTTCAATTTTCTTGATGCTCAGAATCATTCAGTTTTTTTTTTTGTTTGAAGATTTCTTGGACCTCTCTCATGATTTATTTAATCTTTCGTCTTTAGGGGAGACATTTAGCAACAACAGTCGAAAGGCTATTATTCTTCTAATCAGTTGTGTTTGATTATCATAGAATTAGCCCTAGACTCAAAGAATGCTATTCTTTGGGCTGAAAAATGGAGCTGCTAAAGGTGACCAGTCATTAGTTGGCTACTCCCACAATTTCCATGCAGATATCATGACAGGGTAGCCCACCTCCGAAATTGCCTGGAGGGCCAGGAATCAGAGACTGGAGAACCCAGAGACCTAGGATAGAACCAAACATGACTGGCAAAAAAAAAAAAAAAAAAAAAAAAAAAAAAAGTCAATGAAATGATGCCTAATGATACTCTGCTATGCTTAGATTGGTGTGTAGCCTGATTGACATCAGATGCAGAGACCCGCAGCCAAGCATTAGGTAGAGCTTGGGGAATTCCATGAAAGCGGGGGAGGCAGGATACTAGGAGCCAGGGGGTTCAAGGACACCACCACAAGAAAACCCACAGAACCGACTAACATGGGCTCACAGGGGCTCACAGAGACTGAACCACCAATCAGGGAGCCTTCGTGGCCTAGGCCTTCCTCAATAAACATATTATAGTTGTGTAGCTTGATCTTCTTGATCTTGATCTTCTTATGGGACTGCTAACAGTGGGAGCAGGAGCTGTCACTGACTGTTCTCTGTCTTTGGGACCCCTTTGCCCTACTGGGTTGCCTCAGGTAGCCTTAATAAAAGAGGGAGTAGTTATTCTTACTGCAACTTGATATGCCAAGGCTGGATGATATCCATGGGAGGCCTGCCCTTTTGTGAAGAGAAATGCAAGAGAGGATGGCAGGGGAAGGAGGCACCTAGGAAGAGAGGATGGAGGGGAAACTGCAGTCAGGATAGTAAATGAAATAAAAATAAATAAATAAAATTGAAAATGCTTGTTATGACCCAGATGTCCATCAATGGAGGAATGGGTACAGAAATTGTGGTATTTTTACACAATGGAATACTACTCAGCAATCAAAAAAGAGGAAATCATGAAATTTGCAGGCAAATGGTGGGATCTAGAAAAGATCATTCTGAGTGAAGTATCCCAGAAGGAGAAAGACAAACATGGAATATACTCGCTTATATAGAACTAAAAGATATGATAAACATAATGAAATCTATACACCTAAAGAAGATAATCAAGAAAGCAGACACAGGGTATGATGATCAATCCTCATTTAGAAAGACAAATGGGATATGCATTGAACGTATGACAGGAGTCTACCGCAGAAGGCATCTGAAAGACTCTACCTAGCAGTGTATCAAAGTAGATACTAGGACTCATAACCAAACCCTCGGCAGAGTGCAGGGAATCATATGAAAGAAGGGGAGTTTGATGTGGAAAGGATAGGAGCTCCACAAGAACCAAATATATCTGGGCACAGGGTCTTTTCTGAGATGGACACTCAACCAAAGACCATGAGAGGATAAAACCTAGAACCTCTGCTCGGATGTGACCCGTGATAGCTCAGTAATCAATTGGTTTCCCATAATAAGGGGAACAAGGACTATTTCTAACAGGAACTCAATGACTGGCTCTTTGACCTCCCCACCTCCCAAGGGAGGAGCAGTACCATGAGGCCACAGAGGAGGACTTTGCAGCCAGTCCTGAAAATACCTGACAAAATGGAGTCATATGAAAGGGGAGGAGGTCCTCCCCTATCAGTGGACTTGGAAAGGGGCAGGGAGGAGATGAGGGAGGGAGGGTGGGACTGGGGAGGGAATGAGGGATACAGCTGGGATACAGAATTAACAAAATGTAACTAATGAGAAAAATAAAATTAAAAAAAAAAAGAAAATGCTTGTTATGACTTCCTATGTTCTTGATGCCTGTTGACTTTGTTGCTTAGAATGCGTTGGTTATGTTGTTGAAGGTCAGTTGCCAACTGTTTCATGGTTGCAAGTTCGAACCTTGGCTTAGCCATACTCTGTATCATTAACATTTACTTCTTGAGTAAGTAAGGTAACATAAGGAGGAAAAGTTAGAGACTTGGGCTGGCAAGATGGCTCAGTGGATAAAGGCACTTACCTTTAAGTCTGAAAGCCTGAGTTGGATCCCCAGAACCGCTAAACTAAAGAGAACTGACTCTCAGAACATGTCCTTCTGACTTCTATACCCATGCTGTGTCATAAGGGCTGATCACTCCCCGCAAAACCAAACCAAACAAAACAAAATCTAAAAAGCAAAAGGGCCAATAATAAATAAGTCCACAAAAATGTGGGAACAAAAACCCCACTAAAGCCTTTTAAAATGCCAATGATCTATTTAAAGATAGGGCTTCAGGTAACTGGAGTAGAGATGTTATTTTTCCTTTTTGTAAAATGTCATCATAAATATTTCCAAATTCAAAAATTTTAAAAATGAATTTAGTGATTCATTGCTTGAAAAAAATGAAAGAAGGACAATCTAAAAGCATGTAAAATTATTAACAATCTAGTTACTCTTACATGGGTCAAGATAAGGTTCAACTAAGCATCTATGGTAAAAGAAACAGAAAGGGACTAGATTGTAAAAAGGAAAGCGAAGCAATAACACTTACTTTCTATTTATTAATGTTCTCATATATAGATTATGCTACTTATTTTCTTACTGCTGTCACAGATCACCAGACAGAACAAATTTACAGAAGAAAAGACCAATTTTTTAAAAATTATTTTTATATTTTATATTAATTACAGTTTATTTACTTTGTATCCCAGCTGTAGACCCCTCCTTCATTCCCTCCCAACCCCTCCCTCCCTCATCTCCTCCCTGCCCCTCTCTAAGTCCACTGATAGGGGAGGTCCTCCTCCCCTTCCATCTGATCTTAGCTTGTCAGGTCTCACCAGGACTGTCTGCAATGTCCTCCTCTGTGGCCTAGCTAGGTTGTTCCTCCCACAGGGAGTGGGGAGGTCAAAGAGCTAGCCACTGAGTTCATGTCAGAGACAGTCCCTGTTCCCCTTACTAGAGTACCCTCTTAGATACTGAGCTGCCATGGGCTATGCCCGAGCAGGGGTTCTAGGTTATATCCATGCATGGTCCTTGGTTGGGGAATCAGTCTCAGACAAGACCCCTGTGCCCAGATATATTTGGTCCTTGTAGAGCTCCTGTCGTCTCCAGGTCATACTAACTCCCCCTTCTTTCGTATGATTCCCTGCACTCTGCCCAAAGTTTGGTTATGAGTCTCAGCATCAGCTTTGATATACTGCTAGGTAGAGTCTTTCAGAGGCTCTCTATGGTAGGCTACTGTCCTGTTTCTTGTTTTCTCCTACTTCCAATGTCCATCCCATTGTTTTACCACTCCTAGGCATATATCCAAAAGTTGCTCAAGTACACAACAAGGACATTTGTTCATCCATGTTTGTAGCAGCTTTATTCATAATAGCTAGAACCTGGAAACAACCCAAATGTCCCTCAACAGAGGAATGGATGCAGAAATTGTGGTACATTCATACATTTATACAGTATTATGGAATACTGCTTAGCAATTAAAAAGAAGGAAAGCATGAAATTTGCAGGCAAATGGTGGGACCTAGAAAAGATTATCCTGAGTAAGGTATCCCAGAAGCAGAGAGACACACACAGTATATACTCATCTATAAGTGGATATTAGACTTATAAAATAGGATAAACATACTAAAATCTGTACAGCTAAGGAAGCTAAACACGAAGGAGGACCCGGGCTAAGATGAGAAAAGGTCAGTTTTTGGCGGACAGCCTGAGGGTACAGTCTGCCATGGTGAGAAGTCACGGTGGCAGGAATAGGAGGCAGCTGGTCACACTGCATCAGGAGGCAAAGCTGGCTGCTGAGTTTTGTCCCTCACTCCCCTTGGTACTCTGATGGGGACCCATTCCGTGCCATGGTGCCACCTACTTGGGGAGTCAGTCTCCAAACACGACTAATCTAATGTGGAAACTTCCTCACAGACACGCAGCTTGGTGATTCTAGATCCTGCCAAACTGTCAATGTTAACCATCAGAGAGGTTTGGTAGGACAATCCTGTTCTAGTGTCTAGGCTCTCGAAGAACCTTGTATAGAATTTTCTCATTGGAAATGTCTCCCGTGGTATGGCATTTTAAAATAACCTCCCTTGTCAAATTCTTTGAGCCGCTTGAGACACGGACAGTGTTTTGTTTTCCTTTATTGTCCTATACTAACATTAGTGAGCATATAGCAATAACATAATCCTCCTACAAATGATTGACAGATTGGACCAAGGAAAGCATGGTCCTTATCTGCAGGGCTACTCAAACAGATGCACATAGAAGAATAATTGTTCTGTGTAATTGATATAGGCTTTATTATTTAAGCTGCAGGCAGTTAATAATTTAGAAACCACCGTAGTTTTCTGATCAAATTTATTCAGTAATGTGTAGCAGTAATTAAAATATTTAAAGACATCAGGCACTGGGCTTTTCCACTTGGCATATGCTGAGTATCATCAAAATAAATTATGGGGCTGGGGAGATGATAGCTTGGTCAGGAAAGTGCTTGCCTTGAAAACACAAAATCCTGAGTTTGATGATCAGTAAAGGAAGCCAGATGTGGAGCATGCACTTATCACCCTCACTGCAGGGAAGGAGGACATGGAGGCTTCCTTTGCCAGACCATCTAGCCTCCTCAAAGAGTTCTAAGCCTGAAGAGAGTCTTCTTCAAAAGAAAGGCAAGTGGACCTCACCCGCACAATCACACCCATGGTCATTCTCTGGCCTCACAAGCATGCACATATATGTACACACATAAATATGCACACACGCAGTTAGATAAATCATGGAATGTCAGAGCTGAGCAGCTACTGTGGACATCCCACTCTAGGGGATCTTATTATTTTCACAAAGGAATTGTCTTCTTCGCCATGGAGACAGCTCCCTCTCAGCGCCATGAAGCCAAAACTGCCAGCCTTGAAGAAGATATTTTTTATTTTTTATTTTATTTTATTTTTTTATAGAATGTCAAAACTAGCAAGAAGTCAGCGGTCGTCGAGAGGAGGTTGTCACTGGAACAACTGAACAAGCAAAGTTCTTTCCGTTTGGAACAAAAAGGGATATGATTGTCACATGCAAATTCGTGAAGGTCGTGTTTCCAAGTTTTGAAAACAGTTTTTGAAAAAGGACCATTTCAAGTTAAACAAGAATAATATTTTGTATATCAGTCTGCTATTACATGTTCATGATATTATTTTTATTATCACACACACACACCCCATATATATATATAATATATATATATATAATATATATAATATATATATATATATATATATATATTTATATATATGAAGAAGAGCATTGAGGAGATGTGGGTTGCTGTAACAGAAATCCAAGATTTATTCTTTATTCTCAACCCACAGACACAGTACTGTGCTGGAGATTCTGTCTAATAAAATAGATACCAGTTGACATTGTAAAAGCCATTGCTATCTGGTTCCTTTTCCAAAATTTCAGGAAATTTACTGAACACAATCTGGGATGAGTAGTAGAAATTCGAATATATCATTTCTTTGAAAAGTAATTTATTGTAGGAGTTTGTCTGAAAAATTAAGGGATGAAGCTGCATTGCCATGATAAATGAGGAATGGTTCCTTAAGAGCCCACAGAAGAGGTGTGGGCTTGAGCAACTCCCTTCCTGGATGTCTTGGAAACATCACTGGTGAAGAGCAGGTCAAGTTCTATGACCCTGGTTCATGGAACTTAGAGAGGACTAATGCAGAGAACGTCTCACTTTAATATATACAATATATAAATGACTACAAGTATGTCATTTTCAATAAATACAGGTTGACTGGAGCACTTATCACTAAATTCTTACTCATAACCTTTTCTCTCTGTGTCCAGTCATTTCAGAGTTATTGCAGGATGACAGCTTGTTCTTCACACACACACACACACACACACACACACACACACACACACACACACGGAGACGGGTTAAAGAGGGAGGGAGGAGGAAAGACAGAGAGGGAGGTAAAGGGATGATAGGAAGGGGAGGGAAAGGACGTGTTCGTGTGTGTGTGTGTGTGTGTGTGTGTGTGTGTGTGTGTGTGTGATAGAGAGAGAGTTTCTCTGCCTTTTGCTTTTTTTTTTTTCCTGTCTTCGGTAGCTGGGATGACTCCCAGTTGACTGGCTAGTTCCTGCCTACTTTGTGAACACTCCTGCTAGGTTATAGTTAAGTCTTCAGCCTCCTTCTGATCTGACCCACATGGGTTAGGTTCAGGATGCAAATTGCCTTCCACGTACTAGGAGTAAGTGGTGGCTGTAGCAGGGGAGGAGATGATCTTGCTCTACTATCCATAGACAATGCTGACACCTAAATAAAATGTTCAAGGAAGAGCCTAAGTTTGTGTGAGATCAAGCAGGAAAACTCTAGATTAAAAAAGAAGCAACTTCTTCTAATTATAGCTTTTTGAAACTAGTAGTGCTCGGAGGTACAAGTCATTTTATGTTAAGCACACTGGGGAGGGAGAACCTTTCACATAGGCTGAATATTTCAACTGATATGACTTTTATTAGCTCCTCTCAAATATTTTGTGTAGCAAGATACAGAAAATAGAAAAGCCTCACAAAACACAATTATTTAAACACCTCTGCTAAAAATGATCATGAGTGTATTTTCATGCTTATGAAACTAAGCCTGTGACATCTGGTGTTGGTGAAATAGTCCATGTGGGCCAAACTAGGTACCATGACAAAACTGTTAACAGATTTGGTCATTAAGTGCAGGTCAGGTTTCCTGTTTTTGTTTGAACTGGGTCTTGAAAATAAAGGAGAGGGCAATAATTTGTTGAATTTCTAAGTGTGTACTATGGCAAATATGTATGGCATTTTAAGTTGTAAATGTGCATGATCATGTTGGTGCCATCCCTCAACATGTAAATTTCAGGGTTAGAGACATGAGTTCAAATAATAACCATGTTGTGAATGCAAGGAGCGTTCTGTACTTAATCACCTCTCCTAATAAAAACATAGTAGGAAGGATTAAGAGCTGTGGATTAAGAGAGTCCATTAGCAGCAAGTTTCACACTGAAAAAATCACACAGAGAATGCATTCCACTTCTTCCAGGAAACCTTGATTATGAAATGGAAACTACACCAACAGACAGCAGAGGTTGCTAACCCTTGAATATTCATTCAGCTATTTATGTACTAAAACAACCATATCTAGCAAAATGTTAGTTTGAAAGCTCCACCTTTTAATCTTTTTTTCCCCTCTAGGCTGATTCTCTTAAATATCTGTCCATCCTCTTTGTTAGAAACTATATGAGCTCTTATAAAGAGTAAATACAAAATTTGTCCCTTTTATGCACTGTTTACAGGAATAACCAGAGGTTTGAGATCGTTGAAAATTTTCATCAGTCTCTAGGCTCTCAAAAGATCTTATCTGTGCAGCATTGAGTTTTGTCTTTTAAGTATCTGTAATACTTGAGTAGGGTGGGTTAAATTTAATAAAACATGCATAGATAGAACTTAATCTACTGAGCTTCCTTTTTGCCAGCTGATTATACTCATTTCAGGATGTATCTGCTTATATGCTGTCTAGTTTTAAATTTGTTAAATGGATTAACAGGTGTGTACTTGCCTGTAATTGTACATACTGAAACATCACTTGAAGATCTGGAAAATGATGGGCTAGTGTATTTGGAATGAAAAATAGATACAGAATAGTAGAACCGCCACAACAGGTGATGTTTGTTGAATAATGTAGTTACTTTTCTATTGCTGTGATAAAAGACCATGACCAAAAACAACCTGAGGAGGGAAGAGTTTATTTCAGTTCACAGTTCCAGGCAACAGTCCATCACTGGGAAGAGTTGGCAGGAACTCAAGGCAGCAACCTAGAGGCAGGAACTGATGCAAAGGTCATGCAGAAATGCTGCTTACTGGCTTGCTTCTTCTAGTTTGCTCAGGCAGCTTTCTTCTACACCCCAGGACTACCTACCAAAGAACAGCACAACCCACAGTGGGCTGGGCCCTTCCACATCAATCACTAATTAAAAAAATTGCCTATAAGTCAATCTTATGTAGTCATTTTCTAAACTGTAGTTCTCTCTTCTTGGATAACTCCTAACGTGTGTCAAGTTGACAATAAACTAGCCAAGAAATGGAATATTTTTCATTTTAGAAATTATGTCATATATAATAGCTCTATCATCTTCAGTGATCTTGAGAATTAAGTTTTATCTTCACTTGACAAATAACAAAGTCATAACCTAGTCAAGGTGAACAATTTGTTACTTTTTTTTCACATCTCAAAACATTCACACTAGTTAGCATTCTAAGCTACCTTCTTCCTGCCTCTCACACTCTCTTCACCCTCAACTGGATTGTCATTTGAATATAAACCCTTAGAAGACAGAGATTTTTATCTCTGCTTAATGCTGTACATACTTCAGCTCATAAATGGCACCCAGCACGTATAGATCTTAGTATGTTCTGAAGAAAAACATAAATGGATGAGCACCTGGCACTTGTAGGGAAAAGCTGTGAAGACAAGACACACATGGCTCCCCCTTTCAGTCCAATTTAACTTGTGTCACAAGACCTTAACCCTTAGCTGCGCAAACTAAAGATGCTGAATGTCCATTTCTTACCCCATTCAACTTTTACTCTTCTCTTCCTACCTCCATAACCCCATCTTTACAGCTTACCACCTTGTCCTTTGGAAAGGATAGTATTTTTCAGGCTCGCAGAACCCAGTCTACTACTAGACAGGTCTTCTGAGCCTCTGATGTCACGGGTTCACGTAAGTATGCAGCTTTTCTGTGAGGAATGCAGTGACATCCTCTTGGATGATGGCAAGACTTCTGTCTTGAGAGTGTGGCATTTGTTTTTCACTCCTCTCTTCTGACATAGTAAAAAGTAAAGTGAATAAATAAATAAAAATTAAAAACTGGAAAGAGAAGGAAAGTAGGCATCAAATGTCGCACCTACCTGAGTGACGTTCGAAGAGATCAAACTAAGAATTTACCTTTGTATCTAGTGAGATTATAGGTGAGTATTTTTGACACTTACATTTTGGACATAAAATTGACTGGCCTGACCAACAGATGCCAGTAGGATGAGTAGGAGCTTGCTAACAGTTCGGTGTAATTCAGTGAGGTCTAGGCTGTGCTGAATCTGCACTTCTCTGTGGGTAAAACGGGGCACACGTGGACTCAGCATATGATTGGTGGGAGGAGAGAGTGAAGCCATGCTCATGGTCAGACTTCCTGATGTAGCTTCCGGCACCGCAGCATGCCTTCTTCCAGTCTACCTGTAAACAGCTCACTGCTGCGTAATTGGGTTCAGCAGCAGGAAGTGAATTTATAGCCCACAGCCCCACAGAGCTACATCCCAAGTCTAGGCAAGTGTGTGTGCTGCCTGCTGGGGTCTTTGGTCCTGATGTTGGAGGGGATGATGTGCACAGCCCAGACTTGCTAGGTAAGAAGGGTGCCCTTTGGCACACCTCTCACAACGAGAAGATGGGAACAAGGAGAAAATCATTCTGTTCTGTCATTTTGGACAGACTGTGTTCTCAGAGGCAGGTCCAGAGCTTTTGGCTGGCTAAAGCTGTGGGATGAAGTCACCAGGTACATTTAGTAGTGATCAGCCTATGATTGTCTTTTCTCTCTTTACTTCCTAATTTTCTTTGTCCCTTACTGTTGATCCCTGGGATTGCACTTCTTAATAAAACAGCAGCTTCTAAACCTTTCCCTGGGCTCTGCTTTCTGAGAGAACAGAAGGTGCTTAATTCAGTGACTGGCTTCTGTTTATTTTGGATATTAGAATCCAAAGCTAATTTGTTAATGAGTGCCAATGTTTAAAAAAATGGCTATAGGCAGAATTTTGTTGAGCTGAATAATTTTCATTTCCCAGACTCTATAGTCACTTTCAAGAGATAATACAATCTCACATAAATGCCCTTAGCTAATGTCCTGTAGACTTAGACAAAATTTATGTCTGATAGGAAACTTTAAGCGATACCTTCAGAATGATAACTCAGAGTTGCTCGCAGTATTTTTTAACCAAAGCAGGTTAGAAACCTTTATGCACCATGGTCATGGTTCTCTAGACATGCCACACCGGTCAAAAGCATCTCATTTTAAGTGTCTCAAGTGGAATGTCTTTCCTGCAAAATGAACTGTCAGCGTGGAGTGCTGTGTGCATGTGTGTGTGAGCTACTATCGTGAGTTACCAAGAGGCGTCCCAGACAACAGGGCAATTCAGTGAATCTCGTTGGCATGTCCTACTTGAGAATTGCTGTCTATTTATGCATCGGCTCATCGGTGAGGGGTCAGGTTGAGGTTTATGCGTAAAGCAGTTTACTGTTGTTTTTTTGTTCCACTAACAGATCTGCATTTTAGAGATGTAAGGTGAAGGTGTTTACTTTCAGGTACATGGTACAGAGTAACCACTTATGTGGACAATCTCTTATTATTGTACTTCACTTGGAGAAATTCATTTGGAAATCAAACCTGGAGCCAACTCCCTGTTTTCAGAAGCCTGGATTTTCTTCCGTTGTGATCAGACAGCCGGTAACATTTTCCTTCCTGAATATTGTATCTGTTTAAGGGGCACATACCAAGCTGGATAGGTGGCTCAGTGTTTAAGAGCACTTGTTGCTCCTACAGAGCACATAGGTTTGGTGCCTAGCACCCATATGGTGGCCCACAGTCTTCCATGTGTCTAGTTTCAGAGGATTCAACCTGCTTTGCTGATCTTCAACAGCACCAGGAGCAAACTGGTGAGCATGCATATGTGCAGTCAAAACACTCATATGCAGAAAATAAATAAATCTTAAAGATATTTAAAGGACTTACACGTTTTCTCTAAGACGAGGTGACATTGTGAATTCTGTAACATTCAAGTGACAGTGTATTGCTTGGTCTTATAAAGATTCCCCACTTACTTCAGACGTATGGGTTTTTTTTTTTTTTTTCTTTTCTTTTCTTTTGCAACAATGCTGTTGTATGTTAGGGCTGTATAAATTTTTCTGCCTGTCTAAACTGCCTAAAGTAGTGCCTACTGAGAGCTCACTGGGCTCACACTCCTCAGTAGCTCCCTCACAGGAGACATAATTAGTTTCCTTTCAATGCTACGGGAGTGCAGGCTGTTGTTTGGGAGCACAGCCACTGTGCTCTGAAGTCCTGACAGAGCGCAAAGACACTGTCACAGAGACCAGGAGGAGCTGAATGTTGTCAGTAATTGTAAAGGAATAAAGCCACGCGGATGCAAGGCTGCCAAAACTGAAAAGTACCTGGCTGGGTTTTACAGGACAGGAATACAATACTCTTACTAAGACGCACTTTATAGAGTCCAATTCGCAGCCAAGGAAAACAGCTTTTGGAGCTTTCGGGTGCCCATAAACAGCTAGATGAATGCAAGGAAGCCAAAACCAGGGATGAGTGGGGTATTTAAACGCTCAGCTTGCTCAGCTGCCACAGAGGCCTCCCTCCACACAGATGTACTGGCATGGGAGTATGAGCAACGCCCTACGTGTGTGATTTATGGGAACTCCGTACATGAGGGCTAGACAGCGAAAATGAACTGAGCTCTCTGCCCACCAGTTGTTCTATAATAACGTTGGGGGGGGGGAAGCAATCTGGCTCCCTTTTCCAAGGTGCTCACATAGCATGATGCTAAAGAGAGGAGAACAGTCCAGTACTGACCCCAAGATAATGGTCACTCGAGCACCAGGCGACAACTGCTGCTTGATAAGCTGGTTCAAACATTTCCTTAGCCAAGACCCTTCATAAACTTTGCCAAGAGAAAAGGGCATGTGACAGTAAGTTGTTAAGTGATAAAAAACAGACATGAGTGGAAAAATATTTTATCAAAAAGATAAATAATTCTACGAATATGATAACAAGACAACAAAGACTATTTTATAGAAAAACTCTGTAATGTTGCCAACCATTAATGAGAAATGAGCAAAAAGCAAATGGGTTCTTTTTCAAACACATACCATCCCAGTGAGAGGCAGTTACATTTTACTACCCCAGTCACATTTTTTGACCGATGCTATAAAATTTGCAAAATTCAAAGAAAAACATAGGATTTATATCTTTCTTTTTAGCTTCAGTTTTGAAATGGATTTTATGGTTAACCATTCAATAAAAAAAGTTTCTGAAATGTTTTGAATCATTTATTGCTTTTTAGGAAGGCACACTCTTTATAAGCGAAGAGTTCCCTATGGCCGTTAGGCTCGCTGAATAATCCTCACATGTTTTAAATGGCAAGATTTTATGCTGGGATACTTCAATAATTGTTATGTTTAAATAGCTCTTGTGATTAGAGTGCTCCAGTAGGACTTCAGGGACCGTAAATTGTGGATGTGTTTTGTGATGCCGAGAATTGCTTCTATATGATAAGTGACTTCTACTTTTAATTATTTCATTTGATTTGACTTCTGATATTAGAACCCAAATTGGGTACATGGCAATTTGAGCAAACATGACTTGAGATTATTTTCTTTAAGTTTTTTTCTTGTCTATCTTTTGTTCACTGTAGAGCACTTTGGTTATTAAAAGGTAGCTAAGAGGAACTTGGATGCTGGTATTAAGTGAGTTTGTTTTTTTTTTTTTTTTGTCTTCAGCAGTCATTAACTGAAAGTCAGGGCAGTATTCATATATACTACCTTGCATAAATCATCTAAACTCAAATGATCATAGCATTTCAAAGTCATTTGCCACCATTTCTGTATAGGTTGAAAAGAGTGATAGAAACGTAAATTAAAAACAAAAACAAAACAACAACAACAAAACAGAATTCATCTGCGTCTTTGGAAATGTTGACTGACTCCAAACTGTTGTCATTGCTTAAGGAATAATTCCTGGATTTTGGTATTTTTCTAAGTAGCTATCATCTATTATTAATAAGAACCTTGCAAGAGAGCTTGTGCTGGAGTTGCCCACTGCACACATACTCCAGCGTCTTGGGAGTTCTTGAAGAAGAGCCTGTGGTCAGTGCGCATGTCTCTAGGTGGGCATTTGCTTCTGGGCTCAGTTGTCTCGCAACAAAAGCCAAAGTGTGCCGACCACGCCCACAGTAACCAACACGCTGAAGAAGCCTTATTTTCCCTTGACATTGTGTAAATGTTTGTCTTTCAAATTAACATATTAGAATGATATGAGGTTGCAATTTATGCAGCGTTTAGTGGTCTGTACATGTTGTGAGGAAAAGATTAATGTTAATTAAAAAACTTGAAATCTTATGAAAGTTCTCAGCTTTCATTCATCTTGAGGAGAATCTTGTATTCTCTCCTGACCTGGAGTAAACTACTCTGAGCTATGTAGGCAGTGGAATTTCACATAATGTGTAAATTAGAAGTTTTGGGAAATCTGAGAATTGCTAAAGTTCAGTGCGGGGTGCACCTGACACCAACTATCTCGTGTATTTGCAAGTCTGCCTGCTTTCCAGACCCTCTGTCTGTTTTTTTACTTTCTGCCCTCTTCTCCAAGCTTAGTGGCCTCAGAGACAGCCACATCCAACTCTGAGCTTTAGAAGCTTCGAAGTTCTTGGGAAGCCACTTTATCTATTCAAGAACCACAGTCTCCTCATCATGGCAGCAAATGAGCTGAGTTAGAAATATTTCCAAGAAAGGATTTATAAACGGGCAGAGCTGTCTGTTGAAGGGGAAGATAAATACAAGAGCAGATTTCCTGACCCTGTGAGTGCTGACCCTGCCTGAGATTAGTTCCTGTAAGAATGAAATCTTGACAATGTTATAGCTGTGTTTAAAGCAAGGAAATAAATGTCAGAAAGGTCCTTTTGAAGTTGGTGCTCTCTTTTTCTAGTTTTAGAATCAAGCACTATTTGAGGGATGCCAGCAGTGGAACTAACATTGAAGCCAAGATCAAAACACTTGCTCTGCTTTTGATGAGAAGTGGTGTTGCGTGTTTTTTTTTGTTTGTTTGTTTGTTTTGTTTTGTTTTTGTTTTTTCCTCAGTGGGACATAGTTGCTAAGGTTGGTCGCTTGAATCCTGAATGGCCTCTACTCCATCTCCTCTTTGCTCACATCCAATTATTGGCAATATTTATGCCTTGCTCAGTGAGTCACTCACATGTAGTCACTTCAGCTCAAAGTGACTGGGAACCTATTATTATTGTTATTATTATTTATTAGTAACCATTTAAAAATTAATTATATGTCAATCTAGGTTTATTAATTCACCTGGCATTTATCTTTCTTTATGCTTTTGTCCTTTAACCCAAAAGAAGATTTTTTTTTTTTTTTTGTAGGAGTGTCAGGAAATATTTATAATTTCAGCTTCCATAGTCAAAATTTCAGGGTTTGAATCAGGTCTTGTGAGCTTTGATTTGGATCTTTTTTAATTACATTTTTATTTTTTATATTAATTACAGTTTATTTACTTTTTATCCCAGCTGTAGTCCCATCCCTCCTCCCCTCCCAATCCCATCCTTCCTCCCTCTTCTCCACCCATGCCCCTCCTCCCCTAGTCTACTGATAAGGGAGGTCCTCTTCCCCTTCTATCTGACCCTAGCCTATCAGGTCTCATCAGGACTGTCTGAATTGTCCTCCTCTGTGGCCTGGCAAGGCTGCTCTGCCATCTTAAAGCTCATGCATTGACAGGATATTGCTATTGCTCTTGGTTGCCTATCAGGATTAAATGGCAAGACCCTGTTGCCAAAGACACCACCCACTTTGGTTGCAGGGCATAGAGGAATCAAGAGGGAACTGAACTGGAAACATTCTCTCTGTCAGCTTTTGTGGTGCTGGAAAGTGCTATGCCATATGATGGAGGAGAAAAGTCATTAATGGACTTATCCCCTAGTGCACAATACAAAGCAAAACTTCCAGGCAAGATGATTTGGCTACTGTTACAATAGCGGCACGACTGGTATACAGGTAACCACTCAGTGATTTCTGATTAGATTTACATCTGCTCCGCAGGAGATAATTAATGCTTGGCACTGTGAGCCAGGTCAAAAGCCCATTGCTGAAGAGGTCATAGGCTCTAGGAAAGAAGCTGTTACCTGCTACTGTTATTTTACTAAGTGTAAATAGTTTCAAACTGCCTTCTAAATATTTATATTTAGCCTTATATTGGTGTTACTTTTAATAAGCAGCATTCAATGAAGACATTCATAGTGATTAAAAGTGTTGAGGGTAAGTACTGTTGAGTGCTCATCTCTAAATAGGATACTTATATCAATTCCTCCCATCCCCTGTTTTCTTGACGCTCTGGGAATATTGTGTAAGAGGGATTGGAAAGAAGAGGAAAACCACTGGATTTGGAGGAATGTTATGAAGTGCTGTTATGGACATAACACAGTTGCTGGACTCATGAATTCATGGCAGTCGTGGTTACTTGTACAAAATCTGTAGAAGATCAAGCTGATCAGCATGGCAGAGCAGATGGTTCATAGACTTTACTGCTAGCTGAGGAGTTGTTGTCAATTGATATTTGATGACTAAGGCGTAATTATCTTCCTTAAGTACTCAAGTGATACTAATTGGATTTAGTGATCATAAAACAAAAAAGAATAGGACATGAAGGTGGAAGGAAGAGGTATTGGAGGAGTCCAAGGAGAATAGAAAAGGGAATTTGGGCAGAAATGAACAAGGCATCGTGTACATGTATAAAATTGTTAAAGAATAAATAACAAGTATTTTAATAAAAACCCTTTACACATTGAATACTTGGTGTTTAGTTGATGATGCTTTGGGGAGGTGTTAGACACCTTAGTTGGTGAGGCCTAGTTGATGCAGAGAAGGTCATGGACTCATCAGGTATATTATGGTCTCATTTCTCCTGTCCCCTTTCCCTTACCTCATTTCTTTTTGTAGCACTATGCCATTACTAGCTTTAAAATTCTTTTGCTATGTGTGCTTGTGTGTGTGTGTGTTCACGTGTTTGTAGAAAGCTGAGAATGGATGTCTTCCTCAGTCAGTAACTCCCGTTTCTTTACCCCCCTCTCTCTATCTCCCTCTCTTTCTTTTTTTTACTTTTTATTAATTACAGTTTATTCATTTTGTATCCCCCATAAGCCCCTCCCTCCTCCCCTCCCGATCCCACCCTCCCTCCCCTTTCTGCATGCATGCCCCTCCCCAAGTCCACTGATAGGGGAGGTTCTCCTCTCCTTCTTTCTGATCGTAGTCTATCAGTTCTCATCAAAAGTGGCTGCATTGTCCTCTTCTGTGGCCTGGTAAGGCTGCTCCCACCTCAGGGGGAGGTGATCAAAGAGCAGGCCAATCAGATTATGTCAGAGGCAGTCCCTCTTCCCATTACTATGTAACCCACTTGGACACTGAACTGCCATGGGCTACATCTGTGAAGGGGTTCTAGGTTATCTCCATGAATAGTCCTTGGTTGGAGTATGAGTCTCTGGGAAGTTCTCTCTGTTCAAATTTTCTTGTTCTGTTGCTCTCCTTGTGGAGTTCCTGTCCCTCTCTTTCTTTTTAGAAAGTATATTTTGGTAAACCTTTACCTTGCCAGGTTAACTGGCTGGCCAATCAGCTTTAGGAATTCACCTTTCTCTGTACCCTGTTGTTGGGGCTTTTTGTGTAGTCACTGTGGACTTAGCTCGGCTCTTCTTTAATGTTCGCTCTGTAAACACTTTCTTCACTCAGCCATCTCTCCAGCCCTAATAGCTTTAATTACTTTAATTAACAATAGACTGACCACCATAGTTTTTCATCTTACCATAGACTTCAAGGCAATGGAACACGTTGCCTCTGGATTGAAACCACTGAAACTATCTGCCAAAATGAATCTTTCATTCTTATAAATTGATTATCTCAGGTATTTATTAGAGCAGATATGTGACTAACTTAACTTTGTCGTTGTAGGACCTTAGAAAAGAAAGTCTATTCACTCCGGCTACAACTTTCTCTTGTCTAAGGTGGGGATAATGACAGAATCCTCCTCAGTTGTTTTGAGGTCTTAGGCAATCAGTCACATAACATAGCCAGCAAAATGCCTAAGGCATAGGAGATTATAAATAATTTCAGTTGCCTTTGAAGGAAGGGCTAGAGTTTAGTTTTTATTTTATTTTATCTTCCATAGACCCCGTCACAGTGCCCTGAACCAACAGGTGCTTGTTTCCTGGTTAGTTTGGTGACATCTTTTCCCCTGTTTGTTCTGCAGAAGTGTGGCTACAATCACAGATTAGGAGCACACTGCAGGTTTGTGTAGAACATGGAAGAAGGATAATACATAGGTACAATTCATTTTGCTTCATGAAGCTCCAACCCAGAAGGGAGACTGTGACCTTTGAGATTTCACTGCTCGGTGCAAATCAGACGGTTAAACATGACTTCAACATGAGAAGATCCCCATACGTGTTCGTAAGGAAGACTTCATTCTGCCACAGAAGCTGACTGGAGGCATCTTCCCTGTTCCTTTAAAGAATATTTTCTTATTATGTGGCCAAGAAACTCCGTAGAAAAAAAAATGGGTCATTCATTGGCTGTAATATTCATTATTCATTATTCATTATTCATTAAGAAGACCATAAGCACACTAGAATCCACGAATTGTTCACTTTTGGCTTTTTAATGTGATTACAGTCATGCCACTTTCAAGGTCAGTATACAGAATCAGCTCTTTTTGGAACTCCTGCTATAAATGTGTTTGCCCTTTTTTTTTTTCCCAACACAAAGAGGATTATTTACTCGGTCCACAAAATGATTTATCTTACATGTAGTGACTCTCACGGAAAATACCACTGTGGATCATATATTATTCGAAATAGCAGCTGGAAAGATGTCTCTGTTATACAAACAGGTGGAAAGGCAGGAAGTGTCAATTTTCAGTACTCACTGAATGGGTCTGTACTATGGTGCCTGCTTCCCTTTCACTAATGTTAATGCTGGTGGCATTAACACCAGCCATGAGCTGTATGTCACATGCAAACTGCTATGTTGAGTCTATAACACTGTGAAATAGACGGGATTCTTACCAGTATTATATGCAGCTATTGAACTAGAATGAGACATCACTGACATTTGAACCCTGGGAAGTCTGGATCCAAGTATACATACGTAGCTATTTTGCTCTGTTCTTGTGTAAACAGGACAGTGTGGTAAAATACTGGCTCTATTGTTCCTGGTGGCTGATTACTGCTGTTAGCAGTGCTTTAATTGGCCAGCTTAACCTTCTTTTTTTTTTTCTTCAAAGGAAAAGGCCATATTTTCATAACTAACTGTGCGGTTTTCAGAATTCCTATAAAGTGTCTATGAACCAGGCCATCCTACTGTTGTGTAATAGGCGGCAGCTGGAGACTGCCCTGATTATGCAGTTACTCTGCATTCTGTTTGCTGCTATCGATCTGCTGACACTATGTCAGATCCAAAGTGCAATGGGGACTTTACCCAGAAAGAATATAGCTCAATATGAGTGGGCTTAACTCCCCGTACTACTTCTCTGACTATCCAGAAACACAAAGCTAATTTGTAGGTGACATTATAGTTTCATCTCATGCTTCATATGCAACCTCTATCCATGTTAATGGGAAATTTTTTTTGTGTGTGTGCTTACTCTAGGGAAAATTGATTCCAATTATTGAGTATAATTTATTCCAACCCCTTGATGGAATAATTTATACTCTTGAGATACTCTTGAAATGTGTAACCAACAGGGAACTCTATTTATACATAAGTTTTTACACATCTTTCAATTAAATAAGAAATCCAAGTGCAGAACCCATCACTCCTGAAAGCACAAGAGTTTGTAACACTCCCGAGAGGTTCTTTGGTCCATAAACCAATAAATGGATTACACTTACAGGGCAAAATTCTTCTCTCAGATCCCATGTGGAGTTCCTATTGATGTACCGGTGAGGTAGCTCATAAGAGACGTGAGGTACTTTAGCTTGCAAGGACAGAAATGGTCTTTTTTTTTTTTTCCATATAATCGGTTTTAGGGCTCTACAATGATTGCTGTAAAGAATGTATGTATCAGGGTACAAACTATTACATGTTTAAAACCACACTTGTTTGGTTACAAGTCTTGTGGACGCTAGGCATTTTGGCAAGAAATGGATGTAACTTTTTTAGTATAAAGACACTCACTTTTGAGGATTTTTATAAGTATAAATCAAATCGCATGAGAAAACTACTGTGAGGTTTGTATTATGAGTCATAGCAGTATATACTTAGTGGGGAAAAGAGACATTAAAACATCTTTACTTTCATGTTTCCAGAATTTCATGAAAATCCAAAATAAAAATTTTGTGCATGAAAATATAAAATGAAAATTTGTACTAGATAACTGTTATTTATTTTTTAGTTGGATTTCATTATTTATAAAGTGAATGTCCATGGAAAATGGTATTATTGTATATCTCAGTCCAGGGTGTAATGTTTTGAGCTACCTATATTGAAGTGGCTTATAAACCCAGTTTTATTGTATTTTGTGGTAGATTTTTATTTTAGTAGAAAGAAAAACCATCCATTTTAAAGAATTACTATTCTATAGAGAGATTTAAGAATTTTAGAGTGTCCTTAACCTCAAAATAACTATTATGTTTTGTGAGAGAGTTTCCAAATCTAGAAAGCAGTTTTCAAATATCCGAGGCTGATGCTGGATGCCGGTTAGCATTTGAGGTTGACCCAAATCTTTTTCATAAGCTTTCAGGATCTAACGTGATGAAATACCAACCCCTCATTCACAGTTTGTAAGTTAAAACTATGATTCCTGATGAAATACTTTGCCAAGATCAATAAGAGCATTTGTGACATGAAAAGAATATTTTAAATTTTGGGGAAAATGCACTTTCTGGCACATAAATATTTTCAGGGGCATTGGGGGGGCGTTGAAACACTTGCCTTTGAGGAGTGTTTAGCAAGATACATGGCATTTTTTTTAATAGATGGCGGTGTTTAATGTATTCTCTGCATTGTACAACACTTTGAACAACATTGTCTGTTGAGTAGAGACTTAACAAAGAATACCAGATACAATCTTCTATCCTTTCCCCATCCATGGCCTGAAGTTGGCAGGAGCCGGTGGCTGCTGATAGAAAAGTTTAAGTAATGTTCTTAGATACCTCCCTTTCTCCAGGTAACTCTGTCTTTCGTAAGCCATCCCTTATTCTTACAAATCTCTCACTGAATCCTCATGTCATGTGCTATTTTTAATCTAAGAATTTTTGCTACATATTTATATATTAAAAATGAGCACAAAATAAATCAGTGGCAATCTACACAGAGGCAGTAACAAGTCAACAGCCCTGGACAGCCTTGGATACACCCCAGTGGCTTAAGCTTCTCTGGTCTCAGTTTGCTCCATTCTCATCTGTGGTAAGGAAACAGAGGGTTCTGGAATGTCTCTTGTCCTCAGCCCACTCTGATGATTTATGCCTGGAGAATCCCACTGGGTTTAAATGGAAAGTTCATCTGATGGTGTTATGTCCAAAGCAGTGAATCCAGGGCCCACTTACTACCCAAGTTCTCTTTTCCAAACATATTTGGTTTCTTTTTCTCAGTACACCCAATAAGGTCTTAGGATCATCAGCTGTCTCATCAAATGAAATGATGTTTGGGAGAGTCAGGGGGACGGGGGGAGGCATCTGCTCAGGCACTGTTCTTGGGCACAGGTTGACTTCATTTCATGTTGAGTTTGTTGGCTACAAAGTTTTAGGAGCAGGAAAATGATGTAACTTCTCCTAAATTTTCCTTTATTCACCTGTAAGATGGAAGCAATAAGAGCATCCATCTTTTAAAGACAGAGATGAATTCCATAACAACACCACGCATTGTACTTGCCTATGGCAAACAATATATGCTGCTGTTGATATTATTTTAAATTAGCATTATTGTCAGTAATCTGTAATCACTAGGAAGAGGAAGTAAACGATGGGCAAACATTCGTGAAGATGTCCTAGATGTAGAACACAATTCACATGCTAATATAGGTCATCACTGCAAATGCTGATTTCATTTTATTTTGAACACTTATGGAACGTTTGCCTAGTGACAGGCACTATTTTAGCCCCGTTAAAGCTTTCAATTTACGTGTCTTCACACAAGTTCACAAAGGAGTTGCCGTTATTTAAGATGGGCGGGTAGAAGAGGGAAAAGAGGGACTGAGGTTGGTGCATAAAGCCTGAACCTGGGAGACACAGAAGCTCAGCTCAGCTGGCTGCATGCCCACTCAACAGCCCCACGCTGGGCTCCCAGGGTGGCAGCGGTATGCTTATTCGTGGGCACATGGCATTCCCAAGCAAGAAGAACTTAAGTTTAAAAGCCAGTGTAGAAATAGAACCTTAATTACGTAAATATCTTTGAAGCATTGTGTAAACAGTCTACTGTTTCAAAAGAAAAACAACACAGTTGAAACATTGTGTCCATTGAGACAATATAAAATAAATCATTAGAAGAAGGAGGTTAGGGATGGTATATACACAAGCCCAGTGTATATTCCAAGTATAAATATTTACAACTTTTTTTTTCTGTTTTCATGGCTTTAGTCTTGTATGTATGTATGTATGTATGAATATTTGCAACATCACACACAAGTGTAGGAGGTTTTAACATCTGGCTAATGTAGCTTGAGACTTTTTTTTTTTTGATCTTTAGTTTATTTCATGATTCCATATGCAGGCAGTGTGACTCCTTGAAGCTAATATATGGATAGGTATTATGAATACAGAAAAGATGTATCATTGTCAAGCCTTCTTATCTTTAACTATGCTATTCCTCAACTATATCCTATTAAATGTTGCTAATTATTGGAGATGAAATATGTGACTGAGAATGATAACATTTATTTTAATGAAAAGATGCAGTTATGAGTCTTTTCGTATTTTGGGGGTTCTCAGAATAGGAAATTTTCCCTTACACAAATTAGTAGTTTGTTACCACAAGATTAGGTAGAAATGGGCTGGTACAAAGAAATGGTTTGGTTTGGTTTAACATTCAATTAAATGACTCAGACTTTTTTCCTCATTAAACATCCTAGCACTATATATATTCAGGTAAATAGCTAGTCATTGTGCAGGTAATACCCCCTTCCCTTTTTGTTTGCTGCTTGTAATTAGTAACTGGAGGCTCTAGATAAGAACTCAACTTTATTGCACACGATTTGGTAGCTGTTTACAGATGCCCAGAGTTAGGTTGTGAGAAACAGAGGAAAAAAAAATACCAGTGTCTGTGAAATAAAAGCAGATAGCAAGCGTTGCTCACATGTTATGGTGTTTACCGCCGAGTACTATCATTCTTCCTTCAGAGCGAATGAATCATTTTAAATAGAAGCAAACTGATCCTCCTATTAGCAAGTCTAAATCAGTAGAGCAACATCTATTTTCAGAATCTTTGTAGCTATAACGGGACCGTTACAGTGTGCAACACTTAGCCCTGTCCCAAAATGACAGCATTCTGTTACAAATAGACGATTAAGGCCTTGGTGCCAGTGTCTCTATTGTGGAACCTTTGGTTGGGAGAGCTGACAGCTGGGAGAAGCTCGGTGTTTTGAAGGTTATGATCACAGCAGTTTCATAAGTGCTTCATTTCAGTTCTCGTCTGGCTGCAGAAGGGACAGGTGCCGCGTGGGTCCGATTTCACTGCTCTTAATTTCTTATCTGACCTGATAGTCAATCAAGGGCACAGAGAAGGGGCTGAAGGCAAGATGGCTGAATGGGAGGGAAGAGAGTTGGGGGCTAGAAGCTGCAGGGTAGGGTACCAATGTCTGTGAGGGGCAGTGTGTGTGTGTGTGTGTGTGTGTATGTGTGTGTGCGCATGCATGTGTGTGTGTGTGAGTGTGTGTGAGTGTGTGTGTGTGTGTGTGTGTGTGTGTGTATGTATGTATTGCTAAGAATCTGGTTTTTCTCATCCAGAACCTGGCAGCTCCGCCTGCCACCCCAAACTGCTGTGTGTACGCATGCTGCCCTGTGCAAAATGGATTTCCTAGTGTTAACCATCATGTTCTTTTTTTCCAAAGGGTCTTCTGTAGGATTTCATTTGCAGAGCACAGAGGGCAATATCTAGGGTAATTCCAGGGCTTAGTGGCAGTGATCTTTTGTCAACTCTCCTTGTGAGAGAAATTAAACTTGGGCTGAGCACTCACAATCACAGGGAGTGCAACGCCATTCCCGGCCAATGGGTAGGAAATCCTAAACCCGGCAAGTACTTATGAGAGGGGAAAAATGAGACGCCATGATACAACAAGAATATATTCATTCAATCTTTCAATTTCTCAGCAACAGAATTCCCACTTCAGTAAAAGGCTTTGAGCAGACTTATCAAGCCAGATATTCGTACTTTTATGAGCTTTGACTCCCTATGCTAAAATGAGCCATATTTAAAAGCAGGACGGCCTCACAGAAGGAAGAAAGCTTCTAAAAAGATGGAGTTAATAACACACCCGCCACTGTGCTTTAGATGAAATACCAGATAAGGTCCACAAGACACACCGAAAACATCTGATCGTGCACACACAGACACCGAAAATAAATCGAGCTTCAAAAGCACAGGGAAGAGGTATTGAATTATTGCATGTCCTTTTAAACAGTAGTCAAGGCAGTTTTATAGCCTCCTATAATTGCCAAGCAATTTCATTTTATTTCGATACAATCAAACAATAACAGCTTGCATTTAAGGTATTTGCCTGAATATTGCTTTCACAATTACAGCATGTCTATGGACCGCTTTCCCACAAATGTCCTTAGCGTATGCTGGGAACCAAACACACAGCCTACACCCATCACCACCATCGCCTTGAGTAGTTCTTGATCTTTGAGAACAGCATAGGTGTATTAAGATAGGTGTGATTCTGGTCATGGTACAAAGTCGAAATAATTTTATGCTGTGTTGTGTTTGGAATTTCTTAACTCCATTTGTTAAGAAACCTCAAATCAGACCAAGGTTTAACATAGACGATGTTTTCAGCCAGTGGGAATTAATTTAAATCTTTTAGATTTTCTTTGAACTGAACCAAAGTGTTGTACTGTTGAACTTGACCATACATGGACTGAAATCAGTCTTGAGTTTCAGGTTGTCACTGTGTGACAATTGTAACTGGTACTCATGCTGAGAGGCTGTGTCATTCTGTGCATCTCATTGGGGGATATCTGAGTCGTTCCTATGCTGAGGGGAGGAAGACAAACCGTGGGTTTTAACCTAGCTCCAGCTCCATGATTGAGAGTTTAAAGGCAAAATCCAGTATTGATTCCACATTCTGGAACTCACAACTAGCAAAGTCTGGTGATTAGGATTACTATGGCATATTCTTAAAAATGTACCCTGAATGAAAATGCTTATAATTAAGTCTTATAGTGTGTGCAACATTTAAAAATATCAGCTATTAAAACAAGTCTGACTTTAGGTGGCTTTTATGTGGCCTTTTCTTTGTAGTCTTGACAAAAGAAGAGCTTTTCCCTGAGAATAAGGACAGAGATGGAGTGGTCAGAACAAGAGTATACTAAAATAAACACAAATGTGACTTTGGTGTGAACTGATACATATACGGAGGGGACAAGAAAAGCACATGAGGAATGATGTTAACATTTGATTTAGAAATGTTTGGTTCCTGTAGACAAGCTGCTTTATTTATTAGCTGTTGTTATTTTAATTATTGTGTGAACAAATGTGAGTGTGGAAGACGGGACAAGTTTCAGAGTCGGAGTCTCTTCTACCTTGCAGAGGCAAGTGCCATTTTTGCAGGCTGAGTCCCTAGGCTAGGCTAGCTGGTCCCGCTTCCCACTCACGAGAGAAGTGCTGGTATTTTGACACGTGCCATCTCACACAGCTTTTGACATAGGTTCTAGGAATCAAACTCGTTGTTAGCTGTGTCTGGTGAGCACGTTTGCGCATTCATCCAGCTTGCCATACCTTATGCTTCCTGTTTATTTCTACTCTCTAACCCCTTGGAGAACAACAACCAGCGTTTCGTTGGGAGTCAGCCTGGAGTGTAGTGGTCCACTGTGCACATGGCCAAGGTTGTCTAGCTCTCGCCTTCACACCCAGTCCGTATCAGGAGCAGTCAGTGCACAGGCAGGAGCTAAAGGGACCTCACGAGGGTCAGTCTTATGATGTCAAAAGGAAGCTTGTTTTCCTAGCGGAGCAGCCATGGCTAAGTACTGCCGTTTCCCCTACACTTCATTGTTCATTCTTTCGGCAGCATTACTGATAGTTATTTCGTTCCTTTAGAGTAAAATCTCTTCTGCATGGAAAAGGATCAAGATGATTCTGCCAGTTTTACGGTTCATGCTGTTTTCCCTTTTTGTACCAGGTCTGCCTTTACTACCTGTGTGGCCTTAAACAAATCAGTATCTATGCACCTCAGGTTTCTATTTGCAAAATAGACATGACGATAATGTTTGCACAATAGAGCTTTTATGGGGATCAAATTAGAATCATTTACTGTCTTGTTTTGGAAGCACTCAATAAACGTCATATGTGTGTAGAATCTTCAACATCGACTGGTACAAGGCCTACTACCAAATGGGTATTTGTTATTTATTTCACATCTTTAAATGACATTAAGAAAGTATGGAGCGCAACAGTCACTCCTAAAACCCTTTTGTGTATCACAGGAAATGCTTTGAAGCTAACAGGCTAAGTCCCTGTAGCGCCAGAGATGGCATCTTTCTTCTCTCTAGGTTTCTTGTATGTTGGAGACAAGATAACATTTGTCTTCATTTTAAACTGTTATAAATCCAGCGTCACAAACTCATGAAAGGCTATCTGATTTCATCATAGCAAAGGCATGTGTGGCTTGGGCTGAGGAAAGGCCACTTTTATTCAGTTTTACTTCGTAAGATGACATTATTTCTTTCCTTACCTCAGTCAAGGGAATGCATCCCACTAGATATTCCTACAAAACTGAAATGCCCATTTCTTTTTCTGAAGTGAGGCAGAGCAAGCTGAATCTTTGCAAGCAACATTACAAAGGGAAGGAGGAAGCCACTGGTTTGCCCAGAGCCCTCTGTGGCCTTCCTGCTGGCTGTTCCTGCCACTCTGGCCATGGGCACATATTCATGTCTCGTGGCTAACAATCAGAATTGGTTAGCATATACATTCAGCTCTCCTAAAAGGCTTCTTTCCTGGATCCCTTTTTCCTTCAAGAAACCACATAGTTTTGCCTGTAAGATTACCCAGTTTTTCTTAGAGTCTGTGCTCTGCTGATTACATGCCATAGATTTGTTTGTTTGTTTGTTTGTTTAGATCAAAGGCGTGCATGTCCAGGCATTTGCGGTCTTACTCCTCCATAGTCAAAGCTGGGTTGTCAACTTTGGATACCAAGCTGGATACCAAAGTTGGATACTAAGTTGGATTGGAAACAAGTTACACTGAATCCCTTCAAGGGCCAAGGACTAGTATGTATACTTGGGATGTGCTTTGGAGTGGAGACATCAGGGACTCTGCTACTGTGTTTTCAAATATGTGTGTGTATGTGTGTGTGTGTGTGTGTGTGTGTGTGTTAGGGGTCTGTGGCAAGTTTCCTGGGCCAAAAAGTCCCAGAATTTTCTGCTTTCTACCTACAGGGGTCTTCTGGTTCTGGCTAAACTGCTTACATGTGGTGGCCATTTCCAGTGAGTACACAGGCTTCTTGAGGTCAACATCTGAGTCATTTACATGTCTTTTTGGAAAAAGACTATCTACCAGGATGCCCCAGGTCTTTCATCACAGTTGGGGACCTGTCAGTGAGTGGAAGTGATGCTATAATGGCTTCTGCCCTCACATGATGCTGTCGCTGAATACTTCATCTTTGCAGGAGCATACAGGAGCCAGTGGAAAAGATGAGCTGGTCTTGGGTAGCGACATGAGTGTCCCATGGAGAGGAGGCAGGTAGGGAGTAGACTGGGCATTTGGTGGTCAGTGGGGTAACCATGCCCTCTCTGTATACTTAACAGCTCATGTCTGCTATGCTGCCAGCACCACGTAGCTCACTTGAAGTCTGCCATGCCACAGTGCTGGACCAAGACAATCAGCATATGTTAATCCAGTAGCTTGTGGCCCAGGCTGGCCTAGAATTGTCACCCTTTTGCCTCAGTTTCCTGAGCACTGAGACTGCAGACATTTGCCTCCAGGTGTAGATGCTCTTCCTAGCTTTAAAATTTGATAGCTGGATTAGATTCAGTTTCTTTAATTTTCTTCTTTTTTTTTTTATCAATCATCTGTAATTTCATATATGTGTTTAATGGATTTATATCATACTGCCTGCAACGTTCCCTGGAGCAGACCTCAACCCCCTCCCAACTTCATCCACTCTTGCTCACCCCCCTTTCTGTGTTTTTTTTAAATTAAATTATTTTTATGTTAATTATAGTTTATTCACTTTGTATCCCAGCTGTAGCCCCCTTCCTCATCCCCTCCCAATCGTACCCTCCCTCCTCTTCTCCCATGCCCCTCTCCAAGTGCACGGATAGAGGAGGTCCTCCTGCCCTTCCATCTAACCCCAGCTTATCAGGTCTCAATAGAACTGGCTGCATTATTATCCTCTATGGCTTAGCAAGGCTGCTCCCTCATTAGGGAAGGCAGTCAAAGAGCCTGCCACTGAGATCATGTCAGAGACAGTCCCTGTTCCCCTTACTAGGGTACCCACTTGGACACTGAGTTGCCATGGGCTACATCTGAGTAGGGGTTCTAGGTTATTTCCATGAATGGTCCTTGGTTGGAGTATCAGTCTCAGAAAAGACTCCTGCGCCCAGATATTTTGGTTTTGTTGCTCTCCTTGTGGAGCTTCTGGCCTCTCCTTTCTTATATAACTTGTCAAGTCCAATTAATACTGACTTTGATTTTGTTTTTTAGGCAACATTTTATACTTTTATATCCTTTTCTGATTTGTAAACTCTGGACTTTTTAAAATGCTCAACTCGCTGCTATTTGCCTGGTGCTTGTCAGAGATTTGTCCTTGGGTCAGAATCATCCTCATTACTTGGGAAGTCTTAGAGGACAGAGTCTGGAGTTACCTCACTTTGGCTGAATCAGAAACTGGATGTAGAATCCAGTAAGATATCTATTGACAAGCATTTGGGAGATCCTGACACAAGTCAGCCCATCTATCATCATTGTGGTTCCTCAGAGACTATGGACCTTTTGTAGTCTTCAAAATCTGAAACTTACTGGTACCTTTGAGAAAGCAATCAAATGAATTAATCATTGAATATAACTGGACACATTGGGTTTATCTCTTTCACTTCTCCTACTTCTAACCCAGTTTTGACCTCAATTCTTGTTTAGAATATCTCAATAAAGAGATTATAGGGAATCCAATAAGGAGTTGATACTAATTAGTCAGCATCCTTGTTGAATTTGCCGACATCCTTGTTCATATACCTTCTGCTAGCATCTCTTGCTTCTGTTCTTCTTACTGTGTCATGATCCTGATTTACCTTGTTCCAGGAGAAAGCCATAAGTCTTCATCTTGTGATTCAAAAGGTACATCGTTCATTATTCACACACTCACTTTTCAGTGTTCATTGCAACAACTTCACCTCTTTGTAGTACTTGAGGTTCTCCAGGACACTAGAATCAGCAGAACACTCTCTCTCTCTCTCTCTCTCTCTCTCTCTCGCACACACACACACACACACACACACACACACACACCTGAAAGAGCTGGCCCCTGGTGAGCCAGTTGATGGCAGCACTGATGGATGTACTCTCTCAGAAAGAGTGAAGCTTGAGTGTACTGGCTGGTTTTCTCCTTCTTTAGCCCTTTTTCAGGCCCACAGCCTAACTGGATGGCGCATTCAGGCACACTCAGGGTACGTGCTTCCTCTCAGTTATTACCTCACCAGTCAGTTGTCCTAGAAAAGGCCCTCACAGATATACTGGGAAGCAGGCTTCATTCATGTCCTTGGTGTCACTCGATTCAATCAAGACCAATCACCACATCGCCTTTCATTGCCTTTCCCTTAGAACAGCATACTTCCTTTCAAATGTTCCTCAATATCTAAGTGCTTTTGCAATCAGTCATACCTCCTATCTAGATCTTCCTAGATTTAAGCATATATTCAGAGCATGGATTGAATACATTCTTAGCTAATGTGTATGTTCCAGTAGCATTTTTTTTTTTCTTGGATGAACACCAGAGGCATGGCAAGCATTTATGAGGCAGAGCAATAAAGTTCCTAGCATGGGGTCTCGCATCTGAATTGTCTGCTTGTTATCTATTGTTTGCTTTAATTTTTTCATCTGTAATGTGGGAACAATTATAGCAATAGTGACTTCATTGTGGTGTTATAAGGATCAAATAATTTGTCACAGCAAATAACATCCTTTGAAGAATGCTTAGAATACTATTTTCTTAGACCACATAAGTTTCAGTTTGTGGGTCTCCATCAGGATCATCCACTCTAAAGAATTCATGTTGGGTGAAGCCTTTCAGAGGACCCTCTATAGTAGACTCCCATCCTGTTTCCTCTCTTCCACCGCTTCTGGTGTCTATCCTATTTGCCATTCTGAAAGTGATTTAAACATCCTCCCTAGGGTCCTCCTTAGTGTTAAGCTTCTTTAGGTCTGTAGATGGCTGTCCTATATTATACAGCTAATATACATTTATTAGTGAATGTATATGCCTGTCTTTCTGTTTCTGGGTTACCTCACTCAGGATGATCTCTTCTAGTTCCATCTATTTGCCTGTAAATTTCATGATTTCCTTGTTTTTAATAGCTAAGTAATACTTCTGATGCTGAGATTAAGGGCCAAACTTTGGGCAGAGTGCAGGGAGTCTTATGGAAGAAGAGAGGGGTGGGATTAGGGGGACATGGAGGGGACAGGACCCCCACAAGGAGACCAACTAAACTAAAAGATCTGAGCCCAGGGGGTCCTGCAGAGACTGATGCACCAATGGAGGACCATGCATGGAGAGGACCTAGACCCCCTCCTCAGTTGTGGCTGATTGGCAGCACAGTCTCCATATGGATCTCTGAGTGAGGGGATCTGGGACCACCTCTAACATGAACTCAGTTGACTGCTCTCTGATCACTCACCCCTGATGATGCAGTCTTGCCAGGCCATGGAGGAAGAGGATCCAAGCAGTCCTGATGAGCCTTAACAAGCTATGGGCAGATGGCAATAGTGGAGAACTCTCCCTTTCTGTGGACTAGGGGAAGGGGATAGGGGGAAGAGGGAAGGGTGGGACCAGGAGAGTTGAGAGAGGGGGCTTCAATCGGGATATATAATGAATAAATTGTGAAGAAAAAAAATAAAAAATAATTCATGTTGGTAGGAATTAGTGCTTTTGGATTTCTACTAAAACCATATTTAATTCAGTGTCACCTGCAATTATATGTATTGAGTTTAGTGTTATTCAGATGCCAGTCCTTAAAATAGAATGCTAGAAAAACAGGGCAACACATTAAGCAAAGTACTGCATCAAAGAGAATAAAAAATTTTTAGTCATGTGTTGAAAGGAAAAAGGATATATGGCTGACATAATAATATTTTGAAATACAGACTTTTACTATTCTTTATACACTGCAAACCAGGTAGTTTTCCAAATCAGCTTTTTATTCTGATGCAAGGCTGCTCTGCATAGCAGGGGGATTAGTGAGCTGTCTTGCCAGCCCCTGTGAATTGTAATAATTACTTGTGTTGAAGGGTCTCAAAGTCTAACTTGCAGTTAACAAAGGAACCTTGAACACCAAGACAATGTGTTAATGGTCAAAGAAGGTAAATCTAAAGGACACATTGACAGTTAAAGTGATGACCTGTGGTAGCATACTATTAACTAGCTAAATATTGTAATTGGTTTCAGCTCTTGGTGTTTACTGCTCTGTGGCAGAAATCAAAGTGATTATGAGATACATGTAATGTATAAAGTATATAAGTTACTGTTTTCCATATGGTTCCGAGACTGGCCAATATTAAATCACTTCGTCAAACATTACAGCAGACAGTCTGGAGCTCAGTTGTACCATCACAATTCACAAGGGCCATTTCTCTTTCTGATATTCAGATAAAAAGTTGCTTTCCTTTGTGTTTTTCTTTTTGGAGATGCCAATCAAATAGTTTTCCTTCCTGATTTTTTTGTTATTTCCTTATCCCAAATGCTGGTCATTCTTAAGTCCCTGTATTTTGTCATTAACAAAGGGTGAGGAGTTAATTTATTCAGGGCCAAGAGAATCCTGCTTCATCTCTTCTGGTTCCCAGGCTGGGGGCTGGTACTTTACAGAAGTGATTCATACCATGCCTAGGGTCCTCTGGCATAGGTAAGTTCTGTAACTCTGTTTCTCTAAGGCTCCTTTAATAAAAGAATTTAAAGACAGTACGTTTATCTCTATAGCGCACCCCGAAACTATGAAGGGGTAGATATTTTGTAATTTTTTTTTTTAAACTAAGCGAAGAAGAACAAAGCATGACTTTAGATAAGCTGAGAATCCTGACTTTTCAGAAAAAAAGGTTAGGGCAGACACGACAGGATAACTCTAACCCATGAGTTTGTTGTAAAGGTGGATGTGTTAGTATTTGCAACAGGCTTAGGAAAGTGCCTCAGAGAGTTAAAGGTTATGCCAGGTTCATTATATAGCAACATGCTTTTCAAATAAGGATTTGATTCAAATAAGGATTCTTCGATTATTAGCTGGTTATGGTGACCAAAACAGATATTTGGAGGTACAATGGGGATTGGAAATGTGTTCTTATCTTCTTTCTCTGACTCTTTCCCTCTCTATCTTTTATTCCCCCAGTCTCTTTGTCACACTGAGGTTTACTGTCTATCTTTGGTAGTAAAGTCTGAATGTCACACTTCGGTTATGTGTTTTTCTGGGCTTGGGACTTAGAAATGTCCAAATTTTGAGCAGACGGACAGTTAACCCCAAAGTTGTAATATAAACTGAGAAAAGAAGTCAATCCCTGTGGCGTATGAGCATATTCATACACACATTCACACATAGACACACTCCTAAGCTGTGTGGGATAAGCATTCCAGCATAGGGGCTCTGAGACAAAAACCACGCATTTTACCAGATGCATGAAGAGAACAGACTTTAGTACTACATGATATTAAACCTACCGTGTTTATTATCAAGTTGCAGATGTAAGGAAACTGTGGCGTCTGATAGGGCAAGTGGTATACCCTTTAAAATTTCCCATCAACCACGAGAAAGACTTCCTGTAATCCAATCTGTAAGTTGTACTGTAGCCCCAGGAGCAGGTCACAAGCCGAGGGGCAACCGCCTCTCCCACAGTTGTATTTTTATATCACCCAGAATACTTGTGAGAACCAATTAGTGTCCACAAGCCTCCACGCTGCTGCTAAGTGGCCCTGGCACAGGAATTGGCTAATCCTCTGGCAGCCTGTGTGAAGTGCTTGGGAAGCTGGTGTGTCCTTACTCCAACCTTATGCCAGTTGAGCCAGCCCTGGCCATTAGCTATTGTCCCTTTATTGTGCACTGGTGAATTTTTGCTGTAAAACGATTACCAAGACAAGGTGATGCTTATGGGTGCTTCATGGCCTGATATTTCAAGCTTCAAGAAACATTGTCTTCGGTCTTAATAACAGATGGGCAAGGTGACCATTGCAGACATGGAGTTCTCCAGTGCATCAGAAATATACACAAGGGGTAATACTAGTATTATGCAGAGAAGACTCTCAAGTAAGACTTTACTGATCAAGGAGGCAAGGCAAACTTCTTAGACCGAAGCTTGGTTCTTCCGGCTTGTTACTCGTGTGGCTTCACCATTCACTTAACTTCTCTCGGCCTTAGTTTTCTTATCTAGAAATATTATCTTAGGACTAGTTAAGATAAAGCAGACCATGTCCACACATTCCCTATTGTTTCTGTAGGAGTTGGCCAGTTAGATTTTGAAGCCAGTACACAATGAAAGAGAAACATCTTAATCTCATTTTAAAAAAATGTGCCATTGATTAATCATTAATATCCAGACTAGCTGAATTCAGATGTATTATTATACTTTTCCCCACGGATGCAGATTCTGATTCTATTTAGAAAAAAAACTTAAAATATGAAAGTTCACCACTTGGGCCAGCAAGAAAATTGATTCAGTAGCTAAAGGCATTTGCGGCCTGACAGTACAGGCCTGATGACTTGAATTCAAGCCCCAGAACCTGCATAAAATGTAGAAGGAAAGAATCTACATAGAGTTGTCATGTGATCTCCACAATTGCACCTGACAACTAATGAAAACAGAAGCCATGAAATTGAAAGAGAGCAAGGATAGTGGGATAGTTTAGGCGGAGGAACAGATACGGTAAAGTGATAAAATTATCACATCAAAAATAAAATAATTAATCAAAATCTGGTAAAGCAGAAATTTCTATTTTAAAGGGTAAAGTTTAAGCTTATCTGAAACAAAATCCGAGTCCACAGAATCTTATTGAAAAATAGATGGGCAATTAGATGCTTGTAAATTATGACAAGAAATGAACCCAGGTGCTGGAATTATTTTAGTTGAGTGCAGGCAGGATACAAACGAATCCAGTGCAGCTAAGGGAAACAGATCACGTGATAGCATTTCTTTGGCTTTATCGATGTTGGGGGGCTAAAATAACATTAAAAGAATTTTGTTTTTAAATTTATACTAGCTCCACTAATCCAGGCCTTTTGAATTTTTGCCCCTTTAAAATTTTGAACTCTACGTGGATCTTCTGCAACATGTCACTGGGCTTTGTTTTCCTTTGGAAGATGAAAGCGCTTTCGAGGACCATGCTACCCCATTGCCCTGTTGCCCTTTTAATTTCCGTTCACTTTCTAGAACTTCTCTCCTGCCCTCAGGTAACATAGTAATTAAATTAGGACAAAACCAAATAGCTCTGATATTAGGACAAATGTAAACACTCCTTTCACATGCCTGATAAATTACCTTCTTGGTTTTCCTGAACGTATAAAATTATCTAAGCTAAGATGTTGCCACACTTGTGGCATTTAGGGATTGAAACTACTATAAAATGTCAAACTGTGATGGAAGCACTGGTGTCAATATGCATTTCTGATAAGTTCTATAAGCGAAAGATAATGAGCCTAATTAAAAATAAATTTCAGTATTGTGTTTTATATCCCAGTAATATTGTGAACTTTGCTTTTATAACAGGAACTACTGGAATATTTTTATGCTTTCACACAAGCCTAATTCAATTCCCCATCAATTCACCCTTAACCTCCAGAGTAACTGGGTTCTATGAAGTCCATGTTGCCATGGCCTGTGTGCATATATTTTAAATAACAAATAAGGAAAATACAAAAGTTCAAAGTTAATTACATGTTAAGAAGCTTCTATGCTACAGTATCATTTACATATCAGGAATTTAAAGCAGCTGTAATGAAAAAGGCAAATATAACGTTAAACTCTTGCTTAAGGTCCATGCTACATTAAGAATAAGAAACAGGAGGGCTACTGATTTTTTTTTTTTTTGAGTTAATTTTGTATCCGGCCACTTTGCTGAAGGTGTTTATCAGCTGTAGGAGTTCCCTGGTAGAGTTTTTGGGGTCACTCACATATACTATCATATCATCTGCAAATAGTGATATTTTGACTTCTTTCTTTCCAATTTGTATCACCTTGATCTCCTTCAACTGCCTTATTGCTCTAGCAAGGACTTCCAGAAATATGTTGAAGAGATATGGAGAGAGTGGGCAGCCTTGTCTTGTCCCTGATATCAGTGGGATTGCTTTAAGTTTCTCTCCGTTCAGTTTGATGTTGGCTATAAGCTTGCTGTATATCGCCTTCACTATGTTTAGATATGTGCCTTGTATCCCTGATTTCTCCAGTATTTTAAACATGAATGGATGTTGGATTTTGTCAAATGTTTTTTCAGCATCTAGGGAGATTATCATGTTTTTTTTTTCTTTCAGTTTGTTAATATGGTGGATCACATTGATGGATTTCCATATATTGAACCACCCCTGCATACCTGGGATGAAGCCTACTTGGTCATAGTGGATGATATCTTTGATGTGTTCTTGGATTCGGTGTGCAAGTATTTTGTTGAGTATTTTTGCATCAATGTTCATAAGGGAGATTGGCCTGAAATTCTCTTTCTTTGTTGTGTCTTTGTGAGGTTTAGGTACCAAGGTGACTGTGGCTTCATAGAATGAGTTTGGTAATATTCCTTCTGTTTCTATTTTGTGGAATAGTTTGAAGAGAATTGGAGTTAGCTCAAGGTCTGGTAGAATTCTGCACTGAAGCCATCTGGTCCTGGGCTTTTTTTGTATGGGAGACTTTTGGTGACCGCTTCTATTTCCTTAGGGGATATAGGACTATTTAATTGATTTACCTGGTCTTGATTCAGCTTTGGTAAGTAGAATCGATCAAGAAAATTGTCCATTTCATTTAGATTTTCAAATTTTGTGGCATATAGACTTTTGAAGTAAGTCCTAATGATTGTTTGGATTTCCTCAGTGTCTGTAGTTATGTCCCCCTTTTCATTTCTGATTTTGTTGATTTGGATGATGTCTCTCTGCCTTTTAGTTAGCTTGGCTATCCCTCCTGTATACAAAAGACAAAAGGGCTGAGAAAGAAATTAGGGAAACAACACCCTTCACAATAGCCATAAATGACATAAAGTGCCTTGGTGTAGCCCTAACCAGGCAAGTCAAAGACTTGTATGAAAAAAATTTCAAGTCTCTGAAGAAAGAATTAGAAGAAGATATCAGAAGATGTAAAGATCTCCCATGCTCATGGTTTGGCAGGATTAACATAGTAAAAATGGCCATTTTACCAAAAGCAATCTACAGATTCAATGCAATTCCCATCAAATTACCAACACAAATCTTTACAGACTTGGAAAGAAAAATTCTCAACTTCATATGGAATAAGAAGAAACCCAGAATTCCTAAAACAATCCTCTACAATAAAAGATCTCCTGGAGGTATCTCTATCCCTGATCTTAAGTGTACTATAGAGCAATAGTAATAAAAACTGCATGGTACTGGCCTAGAAACAGAATGGTGGATCATTGGAACCGAACAGAAGACCCAGAAATAAACCCACACACTTATGGACACCTGATCTTTGACAAAGATGCCAAAACCATTCAATGGAAAAAAAGATACCATCTTCAACAAATGGTGCTGGTCTAACTGGATGTCTACATGTAGAAAAATGCAAATAGATCCATACTTATCACCCTACACAAAACTAAAGTCCAAGTGGATCAAAGACTTCAACATAAAACCAGACACATTAAATCGGTTAGAAGAAAAAGTGGAGAAAACCCTAGAACTCATTGGTACAGGAGACAACTTCCTAAACAGAACATCAACAGCACAGGCTCTAAGAGCAACAATCAATAAATGGGACTTCATGAAACTGAAAAGCTTCTGTAAAGGAAAGGACGCCGTCATCAAAACAAAACGACAGCCTACAGATTGGGAAAGAATCTTCACCAACCCTTTATCTGACAGAGGACCAATATCCAGTATATATAAAGAACTAAAGAAGCTGAAAAGCAGCAAACCAAGTAATCCACTTAAAAAATGGGAAACAGAGCTAAACAGAGAATTCTCTGTAGAGGAATATTGAATGGCAGAGAAACACTCAACATCATTAGCCATTAGGAAAATGCAAATCAAAACAACCCTGAGATTTCACCTTATACCCATCAGAATGGCCAAGATGAAAAACTCAAGTGACAACACATGGTGGAGAAGTTGTGGAGAAAGGGGAACCCTCCTCCACTTCTGGTGGGAATGTAAACTTGTACAACCACTCTGGAAAGCAATCTGGAACTTTCTCAGACAACTAGGAATAGCGCTTCCTGGAAGTGCTATTTCCAGCCATACCACTCCTAGGCATATATCCAAAAGAGGCTCAAGTACACAAAAAGGACATTTGCTCAACCATGTTTGTAACAGCCTTATTTGTAGTAGCCAGAAGCTGGAAACAGCCCAGATGCCCCTCAACTGAAGAATGGGTGCAGAACTTGTGGTACATCTACACAATGAAGTATTACTCAGCAATGAAAAATAATGAAATCATGAAGTTTGCAGGTAAATGGTGGGACCTGGAAAGGATCATCTTGAGTGAGCTGTCCCAGAAGCAGAAAGACACCCACGGTATATAGTCACTAATATAGACATATAACACAGGATAAACCTACTAAAATCTGTACATCTAAAGAAACTAATCAAGAGAGAGGACCCTGACTAAAACACTCAATACCCATCCCAAAAGGCAAAGAGGATGGACATCAGAAGAAGAAGAAAACAGGAAACAACCTAGGAACCTGCCACAGAGGACCTCTGAAAGGTTCTGCCCTACAGACTATCAAAGCAGGTGCTGAGACTTATGGCCAACTGTTGGGCAGAGTGCATGGAATCTTACGTAAGAAGTGGGAAATAGTAAGATCTGGAGAGGACAGGAACTCCACAAGGAGAGCAACAGAACCAGAAAATTTGAACACAGGGGTCTTTCCAGAGACTCATACTCCAACCATGTAGATAACATGGAGATAACCTAGAACCCCTGCACAGATGTACCCCATGGCAGTTTAGTGTCCAAGTGGGTTACATAGTAATGGGAAGAGGGACTGCCTCTGACATAATCTGATTGGCCTGCTCTTTGATCACCTCCCCCTGAGGGGGGAGCAGCCTTACCAGGCCACAGAAGAGGACAATGCAGCCAGCCACTCCTGATGTGATCTGATAGACTAAGATCAGAAGGAAGGAGAGGAGGACCTCCCCTATCAGTGAACTTGTGGAGGGGCATGTGTAAAGAAGGGAGAGGGAGGGTGAGATTGGATGGGAAGGAGGAAGGGGCTTGTGGGGGGCATACAAAGTGAATAAAGTGTAATTAATAAAATTAAATTAAATTTAAAAATAATAAGAAACAATTACAAAGTAATTTAGTAAGACTGATTATAGTGGTTTTGATTGCTACCTAAAAACTTAACGTTTCACGGTTACTACTTCCTTTAACTTTAACAAATACTAGCATTGTGGATGATGATGATTATGATGATGATAATGCAGATGATAATGAAGATGTTGTTTTACTGACTATTTTTCTGTCAATTAGACACTAGTTATAGTCATCAAAGAGGAGGGATCCTCAATTGAAAAAATGTTTCCATAACGTCCAGCTGTAGGGCATTTTGATTGATGTCAGAGGGCCCAACCCATTAAGGGCAGGGTTTCCACAGGGCTGGTGGTCCTGGGTTCTATAAGAAAGAAGGCTGAGCCAGCCACGATGAGCAAGCCAGTAAGCAGTAACCGTTCATGGCTTTTGCATCAGCTCTTGCCTCCAGGTTCCTGTCCTGTTAGAGTTCCTGTCCTGGCTTCCTTTAGTGATAGACTATGATGTGTAAGTGTCAGCCAAATAAACCTTTTCCTCCCCAGCTTGTTTCTGGCCACTGTGTTCTCTTGCAGCAATAGAAGCCATAAGAGAGAATGCTTTAAGAGGATAAAAGGGGTTATTTCAGCTTACACTTCTAGAGAGATAGAGTCTATCTTGATAGAGAAGACATGACAATAGGCAGGGAAGGCATGGTGGCCTCAGCAGAAAGAAACAGAAAAATCATCACATTATTATACAAACACAGGAAGAAAAGAATGGTTTATAAGAGTCTCAAAGTCTTTCCTGAGTGACATACTTTCTCCAATAGTCTCTACCTTCTGTAAATTTCTCTAACAGAATCAGTACTTGGGGACCAAGTGTTCAAATACGTGAGCTATGAAGGATGGCTCACTCTAGGCTCATGGCCACCTCATGATGAAAAATGCATTTAGTCTAGCTTCAGATGTCTCCATAGTTTAACAATCCAAACACTATTCAAAAATTCAAAGCCCAAAGCCTCTTCTGAGACTCAAGGCAATCACTTAAGCCACTGTAAATTTAAACAACAAAAAAAGCCACATACTTTCAAATACAATGACACAGAGTATGTGCACGCATTTCCAAAGACAGGAATGGAAGCATAATGAGGAAAATTGGGCCAAAGAGAGACTGAATTCCATCAGTGCAAACACCAAATGCTGTAGGTCCATGTCTGCTATCTAGTGCTTCAGTTTCAAAGGGCTTACACTGGTCGCCCCCTTCATCTTTGCTGCATCGTACATCCGTCTTGCACACCATGTATGCAGCTCTGCTTGGAGGATGTCCCATGATCCTGGCACCTCCCACATCTTGGAGCCTCTACCTCAAGATAGTCTTCACCTTCATAGTTGAATGAAGAGGTCCCTAATGGCCTCCTTTTAGGGATTCTGAGTCTTCTTGGTCTCAGAGGCTCTCAGAAAAGGAAGAAGGATCCATGACGTTACCATTCTTGCATCTTTCATGTCTACAAAACCAATGCCACATAGATGACATTACGTAGTTCAGATGTGAGTTTGGGATGAATCCTGGTCTTCCTGGGCCAAGGTTGCAGCAGCTTCTATATGCCAAAGTTGATGGAACTTTGCTAGCTATTTGCTTTCTAATGAGAGGCACCCCTGAATGATCTCTTCTTTCACAGATTGAGGCTTAGCTGATAGTAGGATCTCCCTTAGGGCATCTTATTGGTTCAGTGCACACCAGGGGCCTCTTTTTACTAGCACTGGTCTCTGTTATAACCACAGCTTCTTTTGTAGCACAGGACTTGGCTCTAACTTTAAGGCTTCTAGAGTTCTTGTCCTCACTAAGCTACACATTTAAATTTTTCTTTCTGCTCCACGTATTGTTCTTTTTATTGTAGGCTTACATATGAGTAATCAGTAACAATTACCCACAGACTCAATGTGACACTCTCTTGAAATTTTCTTCACTAAAGACTATTCGTCCATTGCTTTTGAATTTTTCTCCACACAAATACTCAGGACACAGGCAGAATGAAGCCAGATTCTTTGCTAACTGCCACACGAGTGGCCCTTATCTCTGTTTCTAATAGAGTCCTTGTTTCTACCAAAACATCACAAGCCAGGCCTCTACTATCTTCTTTTTCTCAGTATTCCTATCTTCCAAGTTCCCAGAGAATGCTTCCAACATTCGATGTCTTTTCCACCCCCAAATTCCTGATTACCCCATAAAATAGTCCAAAGCCCACACAGTCAGGTTTCTGACAGCAACACTTACTCCATTATCTCTTGTACTAGTTTCTGTATTAGTTGCTTTTCTGTTATTGTGATAAAATATAATGAACGAAAACACTTTACAAACAATTTGTTTTATGGTTCCAGGGGGATAGAATTAATCTTCACTTTCTCCACAACCTCTCCAGCATGTGTTGTCACTTAAGTTTTTCATCTCGGCCATTCTGATAGGTGTAAGGTGAAACCTCAGGGTCATTTTGATTTGCATTTCCCTCATGGCTAATGACGTTGAGCATTTCTTTAAGTGTTTCTCTGAGAGGTTGTGGAGAAAGGGGAACCCTCCTCCATTTCTGGTGGGAATGTAAACTGGTACAACCAATTTGGAAGTCAATCTGGCGCTTTCTCAGACAACTAGGAATAGTGCTTCCTCAAGATCCAGCTATGCCACTGCTAGGCATATACCCAAAATTTGCTCAAGTACACAATAAGGACATTTGCTCAACCATGTTTGTAGCAGCTTTATTTGTAATAGCCAGAACCTGGAAACAACCCAGATATCCATCAATGGAGGAATGGGTACAGAAATTGTGGTATTTTTACACAATGGAATACTACTCAGCAATCAAAAAAGAGGAAATCATGAAATTTGCAGGCAAATGGTGGGATCTAGAAAAGATCATTCTGAGTGAAGTATCCCAGAAGGAGAAAGACAAACATGGAATATACTCGCTTATATAGACCTAAAAGATATGATAAACATAATGAAATCTATACACCTAAAGAAGATAATCAAGAAAGCGGACACTGGGTATGATGATCAATCCTCATTTAGAAAGACAAATGGGATATGCATTGAACGTATGACAGGAGTCTACCGCAGAAGGCATCTGAAAGACTCTACCTAGCAGTGTATCAAAGTAGATACTAGGACTCATAACCAAACCCTCGGCAGAGTGCAGGGAATCATATGAAAAAAGGGGAGTTTGATGTGGAAAGGATAGGAGCTCCACAAGGACCAAACATATCTGGGCACAGGGTCTTTTCTGAGATGGACACTCAACCAAAGACCATGAGAGGATAAAACCTAGAACCTCTGCTCGGATGTGACCTGTGATAGCTCAGTAATCAATTGGTTTCCCATAGTAAGGGGAACAAGGACTATTTCTAACAGGAACTCAATGACTGGCTCTTTGACCTCCCCACCTCCCAAGGGAGGAGCAGTACTGTTAGGCCACAGAGGAGGACTTTGCAGCCAGTCCTGAAAATACCTGACAAAATGGAGTCATATGAAAGGAGAGGAGGTCATCCCCTATCAGTGGACTTGGAAAGGGGTAGGGAGGAGACGAGGGAGGGAGGGTGGGATTGGGGAGGGAATGAGGGATACAGCTGGGATACAGAATTAACAAAATGTAACTAATGAGAAAAATAAAATTAAAAAAACGAATTAATCTTCATAAGAAAGTAGTGGCAATAGGTAGGGAAAGCATAGAGGAAGGAGCAGGAAGCTCCTGATGACACTTTCATTCATACCCAAGAAGGAATGATCCTTCTTCATCATCATCATCATCATCATCATCATCATCATCATCATCATCATCATCATCACTGTTTACAATATAAGGATTGAACCCAGGACCTTTTGTGTGCTAGGCAAGTGCTCTACCACTGAGCTACACTTTTAGTGCCTGGGATAAATTCCTCTTTTAAAAGAGATTTATTTTAATTAAAAAATGATGTGTGTTTATGTGTTTCTGTAATGTAAGTTCAGATATTCACGGAGCCCAGAGGAACATGTTGGACCTCTTGATCTGGAGTTACAGAGGTTATGAGCTTTACAATATGAAGCAAACTGGTTCTCTGGAAGAGCAGTACTCATTCTTAACTACTGATCCATTTCTCCAGACCCCTGGGATAAATTCTTTATTCCAGATTGTGTATCCATAAATCATCTGGAGAATGAGGAAGAAGGGAAGTGTATAATTAATACACAGAAGAATATAGCAATCTTGCGATAGGGATTTCCTTCGGCCCTTTGGCATACTTTATTTTCTATTGTATTCCTTTGGCAGCCTCTTATTGTTGGGCACTTTATGATCTGATTACATTGAAACCGAGTGTTGGTAGAGATAAAAAGGGTCATACAGTGGCTTGTTTTTCTCTGTGGGTAGAGAAATTGCCTCATAGGGAAACCATGTGCAAATCTCAGTTCTCCCCCCTCATACAAAATAACCAGAGTATAAGCTTTTAATAGCAGAAATGCACTGTCAGTTTACTGATGTGTCTGAAGTGCCTACACACAGAGGCTGGCACGGAGGTAGTAACCAAGGAGTACTTGCCGAGAGACAAGTGGAAACTCGGTTGCATCAAACCAGGAGTGTGGAGAATTTCTCTTCTTTTGGGAATCCCAGGCCACACACATAGCACCCAGTCAGAAGAGAGCTAGGCTCTGTCTTTGGCTTTCAAGCCTATGCGACTTGTTTATCCGAGTTCCCTCGCTGATAGTCCTTTGCCTGCTGGAGATTTCTATCTGCTTCTGTGAGATGGTGCTAGAGAGACAATATCCTCCAGCATTGCTCTTTTCAGTGTGAAAACCTAAGCTCTGCATCCACCCAGAGATCTCTCTTTTCCTTTCCTGCCCTGCCTTTGTGCCTTGTCACCTCCTTAAAATGAGGTGACAAGTCCCCCTTAAAGGAGAGAAAAGGCTGTTTTGTGAATTCAGAACAAGATACAACCAGTTTTTTTCATTGTGCTGAAGGTAGCTGTGCTCGTAGGTCTCGTGTGGCAATTTTGAATGAAATGACCTCACAAGACCACAACAAAAGCATGGAAACATTTACTTTAGAAAATACACATCAAATCTCAGTCTAGTATGGTGACAAACATATGTAGGAAAAAGACCAACACATGAAAGTAGATGCTATTAGGTAAAATATCAAAGAAGGGATTAGCCACACGGAAGGTGTGCTCATTGAACAAACAACGGAAGAGGAAAGGAGGTATGGTGAACTGAACTGAATGGCAGCATTTTGGAGAACGGAACAAGACAGATCTTTGCTTGTGGGAGCAAGGTTCTTTCCAAGCATTTAAGCCTGAGATTGCAAGAGGAAGATTGTACATTTCCTAGCATGACTAGAACATAGATTGCAAAAGAGAATAAGCAAATCAGTCGAAACTGGCATTTAAGAGACCTTTGATGCAAGGGAAGAGATGGGGAAATCTGATGAATTTTGACCATTAAAAAATGATACCATAATTTAAATGATTTAGGCAATAAATAAATAAATAAACAAATAAATGAATAAAAAAATCTGTGCTTCTGTTAATAGTAATAAGACTGGTATAAAATCTTTCATTCTTTTCTTCTCCTTCCTATCTTTACTCATTTTCCCTCTTCCTTTTTGTTTTAAACAAACAAACAAACAAACAAACAAACAAACAGAATAAAACAAAAACCTCCATTAAATCCAGACAAAACTGTTGACAAAGAATCAATGCAGGGTCTAAGAGACTAGAGAGAGTTCAGTGGGCAAAGCTCTCTCTGTGTAAGAATGAGGACCTTGCTTCATTCTCGAGCACCCACATCAAAGCCTGCCATGGGAGTGTATTCCTCTGATTCCTGTGCTGTGACATGGATGAAGGAGGATCCCTGGAGTTCATTGGCTACCAAGTCTAACCAATCAGTGAAGTCTAGGTTCAGTGAGACTGTTGCAAAATAAGGTGGAGGCACCGATGTTATCTATCCTCTGGCTCCCAAAGATATACATGGGAGGTACATGCAGGCACAGACACACACTATACTACACATACACGTATACACACATATGAACACACTATGCTATACACATACAATAATAATAATACAAATAAAAACAAAATGCCAATATTTTATATATTAAAGTACATTTTCTCTCTAGTCTCTGAAACAATCGTATGAGTCATTATTATTATTGTTACTATTATTCTCACTCTTCAAAGAGCAAACTTAGGTTTGAGGAAGTTAATGAACTTGACTTAGGTCCCAGGAGTACTAAGGGGGAAGTTTAAGCAACGTGATTGCAGAATGTGACCTCCAGTTAGGTATTCATGGGCCCATGATGCTGAGATTCTCAAGGCTGCTGCAGGCATTCTCACTTGCTGCAGAAGGTTATGGAGCTCCTCCCATAAGTCTTACTTGTTTACTTTTGATCAGTCCCAGAGACTGTCTCATGTAAACCCCAGAACTCTCTTCTCATGTTTTTCTCCTTGGGTCACAGATAAGCCCAGACTTGTCTGTGTCCTGGCTTAGATTCTGGCTGGTGTAACCATTGTGTTACTTCATACTGGCTCCTGGGGACTGTGCCAGCCTCTGGATGGCTATCCTGGCCAATCTGTTGAAACCAAAATGTTTTATGTTTAAATATATTCAGATATAGTTATTAGTTCATAGAATTGAAATAACTTTCCATCTTCCTTTTTTTTTTCTGTCTTTCCACCAATGTGAGAAAAAAAAAAAAGAAAATTCCAAATTAGGGTCTCAGATGAAGGTATGAAAAAGAATTTGAGATCACTTTTAGTAATCTTAGAAAAAAATAATTCAAAATACTATTGTGTGTGTACATATATGATATTTGTTTCGGGTGTGAACATGCGTATGCTAGGAAATGTGCATGAGAGGCAAAGGACAACCTGTGGGAGTTGTTGCCTTTCTTCCCTGTGTATCCTGAGATGAAATTTAGGTTATCAGCTTACCCACAGGCATCTTTCTCTGCAGGGCCACTTCACTGAGCCAGAATAAAAAAATCTTCGGGACGCTCGCAAGAACAAGCTACTCTTTGTTATATTTTCAGACCAAGAGGGAAAACAAATTCCAAATTCCTATCACAAATTTCAGGTAAATGTATAGATTATGCCTGTTTTTAAGTTTGGAGCCCTCGGCTTTACCTGTACAAAACAATCCCATGCAGAGTTAAATAATTACTTGACTCATTTGTGGTTCAATGTATTTGTCTCTTTTGATAAAATGATGACTTTTAAAAGAAAAGTAGTTTTTATTTTTAAACATTTATTTTTATTCTTATCCTCCCCCCTTTCTTTGTCATTGAATTGAGCCATCTTTCCAGTTCTAAGAAACATTATAAAATTTTAGCTATAACCCTAGCATCAGTCTTGAGAATAGGGCATTAATTCCAGTGGGAACTCAGCTCATACTTGTATACAACTGATAAAGAAGTATTTGATTTCTATGGCCAAAGGCATGAGCAGGCTACATGGTACTCTTTGGGTCCCATTTCAGAGATGGGTATGTTCGGAGAACATGGGCCTTTTATTTATCATGATTTACTATCTCCTGACCTTCTAGGTGTTTCTTGCCATCCTATTGTAACTGAAATGAGGCTTAAATCAGTGTTTCAATCTGCTTCTAGTTTTATTGGCTCAAGAGCAGAAGCAACAGAGAGGATGTTTTTAGCTGGAAGGGGATGCAGGGGCCTTTTTGCCTAATTGCTTCTGAGAGACAATTTTGGCAGCTTCTGCACTGATTGCATGATTTTTAAAACAAAAGCTCACACCTTATCTGCAGTGAAACACCAAATAGCTTCCTAATACCCAGACACTCACTCTTCTTAAAGAACGCTGTTCAGACTTTTGAGTGAGAAGTTTGAAGACCCCACTTATAACTCTATACAATTTGAATATGATTTCTGGAATGTGCATTCACTCACACCTCTGTCCTGAGTCACCACTGGCCTCACTGGGCAGAACTGTACACTTCTAGAGCAGATTCAAGAATCCTTAGGAACTATGAATTCCACATAGCTGAGTTTCAAATTCTTCCTTTCTGTGGTGAGATTAAATCTCTGTGAATTGAATAAGCACACACTTTGGAAAACAGCACGGAGGACTCTGTGTCCAGCTTCTGTATTATTTAAGAACTTGTCCTTGAATAATCTCTGGTAGCTCAGTGTCTGTCCCGCTGCAACTGCCACTATTTAAGAAGACACAAAAACTTAGCACACTTTGCAGAAGACCTGAAGTAATGCTAAAAACAGTTAGAACATGGCACTCAAGGACTAATTTGCCTGAGGTTAGAAGGTTAGAAGGACATCTAGAAGATCAAGTGATATGTTTTTTCTGAGTGGCATCATGGAAATTGGTATGCACATGTCTCCTTCATGTTTCTTTCATTTCGTCATGGTTGAGTCAGGTAGACACATAGCACCAATTTGATACGTGTGTAAAGGTGTGTTTGTCCTCCCACGGGCAGTTTATGGGAGAAAGGGAATATAGATTCCCTCTCTGTGATTTTTATTTATTTCTAGTCTAATAAGTGGCTTCACGTTTAGTCTAATTCTCCTATCGTTCTTTTCTGTCTGAGCAAAGAAGCAGCCGGGATTGTTACCTAAGTTTGATTCCAGCTGGATCACAACGCTGTTTTCTTTCCTGTCTCCCATCTCCTCTGACAGACATGGCAGAAAACAAGGTTTGCTGTGCAGAGAATGAACCACTGGCCTAAGAAAGTGATGGAACAGCTTAGGGTTTTCCAGAGTAACGAGAAAGAAAATGTCCTTGACAAACATAGACATATTGGAAACAGTAGCTCTGGAGTCTGATCTACCTCCTGTTTTGTTCTGCTAGATCCAGGGAGGGCATGATATTGACTTTGTTTGTAAAAGGAGTTGCCTGTGCCACTTCTGGGACTGCTCCCAGGGCAGAGACAGAATGAAAGTACTGACAGGAAGTGACAGTGATGCCCATAGTCCCAGCTGGCATAACTTCAAAACATTGTGGAGGATACTGTTCCAAAGAGATATTACACCATGGCACTGGTAAGTGCTGTACAAATAGATTTAGGGCTGCTCTACAGGAGGTAAAATCAGTCCCAGGAATAGAAAATGAATAGAAACAGCAATACCAACAACAAAAACCTCTTGTCAATAAGCTATTGCATGACACAACCAAGCTACAACATTGTAAGCCACCCAAATCCTCAGAATATGAGATACTGTCTTTGGGAGGGCTCAGAGAAGCTGGCAGATGACTGTCCAGCCTCCTCTGGACATAGATCTAATGAGTGAGGGCTCCCTTCAGTGTGCGGTAGCCAGGTTGACTCTTGATCACAACTGATGGACACGTTTTATTTAAATTCAAGAACATTTCCCTTTCTGTCTCTTATCTACCTTAATTCATCTACAGGACCCTTTGTGGACCAGCTCTTCGCATTTGTGTTGGTTTGAGTACGAATGACCCCTGTGGCCTCATGTGCTTGAAAGCCTGCTTCCCAGTTGATGGATTGTTGGGAAGGATCAGGAGGTGTGGCCTTAGTGGAGGAGGAGTATTGCAGTATTGCTTTGAGGTTTCAGAAGTGCAGACCATGCCCATTTTCACTCCCTCTGCCTGATGCCTGCAAATCAGGTTGTGGCTATCAGTTACTTCTCCAGCACCATGCCTGCCGGCCTGATGCCATGCTCCCTACCATGATAAGAATGGACAAACCTTCTGAAACTGTAAGCAAGCCCCCAATTAAATGCAGTAGAAGAATAACTAAGGCAAGACCTTAAAGTCTTCTTCCTCTTTTTAGCAAGCTAAGCATTGCCATTGAGTTCCCTCCTTCCCTGTATTGCACGGTTTCTAAACCCTTGACTTTCTGAAAGTGAATACATGTGATTTTTACAATGTATGTAAACTTCTCTGAGATATAATGTGTGTGTGTGTCACCTAACATGTTTCTTACCATGTAACCCTAAACTTTTTCTTAAAAAAAATCATTGTCACATTTCATATAAAATTGAGTTGAAGGCCAAACAGCCTTTCAAACATAGCAGTTAGTCTTGTAAATTGATATTTTTGAACTATATTGGACCCTTTGTATAGTGTTAGCATGCTATTAAAAAACAGCAGAGTAGGGGCTGGAGAGATGGCTTAGTGGTTAAGAACACTGGCTGCTCTTGCAGTTTGATTTCCAGTACCCACATGGGCTCACAACCTTTTGTAACTCAAGTCCCAGGGGATGCAGGGTCCTCTTCTGGCCTCTGCGGGAGCTGCATGCATGTGCCTCAGACTTAGAAGCAGACAAAACATAAAATAAAATATTTGAAACAGAAAAACTATCTTGGGTGAATGGATAAGAAATATTTGCACAGTCAGACTTTCTTTAGTTTTCTTTCTTTTTTTTTTTTTTTTGGTCTTAGTTTTGCTTTCTCCATCAGTTGCTGCTCAAGAAATGTATGCGCAAAGGCGGCTCAACCCTTACACTTTATCCAATAGAAAGGTAAATGGTACTCAGCATCTCACTCTTTAGGCCAATGAGCAACCAGAACGGGAAGCTACTCTTTTCTTATTTTTCACTGTGGCACCCACTGCTCCACACCTGGCACCGTGTGTCTGCAGGTGTTGTGGATTGCACCCGATGAAAGGTCCTGTGCTGTCAGCCCAGCCTGTGCTTTGCTATGTCAACCTGTTGGCAACCACAAGCTGTTACTTCTGCCAGATGACTCAGCCCAGATGGGAACACCAGCAGCGAAGATGCGTTCTTGGTGTTGCAAGAAGTTGGGTGACGTGGTTGTCAGAGGTCTATGGATGTCTTAAAATCTGGAGAGAGTTACAAGAAAGGCATTTCCCCTCTTTGGTTCAAATCTGAGTTGCTTCTTTGCTTACAGCAGAAGCGGTCTGAAGAAATGCTGTGCTCTTCAAGGAGAACACCACATCTTCTCTGAGTTACAGAGAGGGACTTCCATCCCCAGGCAGACAGCGATAGGCCATCTTAATTGCAATACATGTCCGTTTTAATACAGATTTAGTTCAGTCAGATACAACAATAGCCTGTAGATGGAAAGAACATCTTGCCTTAGAAAATAAGGTATTGCCTGTGAATCCAAAATCACACATCAGGGTAAATAAACAAAACAAAACAACCCCAGATACTTTGTGTTTTCATTTTCAACATTGTGTCTGGTTCAGTGAATCTGAACATGCCCTTTTAATATAAAAGACTGTTTGCTTAGAGGCTCACTAACACTTTATGGAGAAGCAAACAAGCTTGCCACTCTTCACTCTAAACAGAGTGGCGACTGTTGGGGAAGGGGGTCCATCTTTAAATTAGCAGGCTTAGACAGATCCTCAATAATACTGGGAGACATGCAAAACCTCAACCCAAATCCCTGTCAGGACCTAATGTTCTGATAATTTGAATGATATTGGGTCCATTATTGGTGGAGCTGCCTGATGACCACATGAGTGATGAACATGGGTGTGCCACAACCTGTGCCACTTGGGTCTTGGAAGTCTGACTAGGGTGGCAAGGAAATGAAGAAAGGACAGGCACACAGACCCATGTACAGAAAAGCTGGGGTCAGGTGGTTGGGTGCACTCTGATGAGTGAACCCAAATATGGTGCAACCCAGAACCCCAGGTATATTTATTATGTATAGCACATGGGGATGGGTTAACTAGTCTTGGCAGGAGGTCTCTGGAGAGGAGCAGTCTTAGGCTGTAAACACAGAGGAGGAGGAAGCTGCAATTGCTAATGTTTGCACACACTGGCCAGTTGTTGGTAATCACTGGCTCTTGGATCAGAGAAAGGCTTTGCCAGTTTCCCGTGGGTTGGAGGGTTTGGTCCCTTGACTCATGTCTAACAATATACACACACTCAGGACTTACAAAGGACTTCACTTGCTCCCTACACAGGAGGAAGGGGTGCAGCCACGTTGGTGCTAATAGATAAGCGATGCCTACCCTCCTGCCTGACCACAACAAGCCATTGGGTCTCCCAGCAACGCCACACCCCAGATTTTACAGCACCCCCGACATTCATTTATGCAACCCGAATCTTCCTTTCTGGGGTTTCTTCATTGTAGCTTTTCAGATGCCTGAATACAGGGAAGGGCTGACTCAGACAGGGCTCCATGTCATCTCTACAGGCACCAAACCTGTCAACCCACCAGCTCCTAACACCTGCTGGCTTCTCAACCCTGCCTGACAACTGCAAGTTAACTTTGCTCCCCACTTTTATATTACTATGCTTTATTTGCATCTGCTTTATTATGGCCTAACCCCTCTCCACACTCCCTCCTGTTCATTTACTGTAGGCAATCCCGTCCCTGAGGGCATGGAGATAATTACTCAGGCAGAAGGACATTCCCTAAGAGCATTAGATACAAGGAAAACCTCCACCCATTTATATATATATATTAATCCTAGATGGTGATTTAAATCAACAACGAAAAAGACATTCATTCACATAAGCAAACTTTTCTACCTCATGGCCTAACAGCTCATGTTTTCATTTTATTTCATTTATTTTTTTTTCTCTTTTTAAGTCTTTTCTCATTATTCTTATTATCATTATTTATAATTTATTCACTTTGTATCCCAGTTGTAGCCCCTTCCCTCATCTCCTCCCAGTCCCATCCTCCCTCTCTTTTCCTCCCCCATCCCTCTCCCCTAGTTCACTGACAGGAGAAATCTTCCTCCCCTATTGTCTGAACCTAGCCTATCAGGTCCCCTCAGGACAGCCTGGATCCTCTTCCTTTCAGTTCTTTGAGAATTGTATACAGTGTGTTTTGATCAAATTCGCCCCCTTCTTCAGTTCTACACAGACCACTTGTTCTTGCTTTCCCACCCAAATTTTCTCTCCCTATCTTTCTCTGTCTCTGTCTCTCTAATGAGTCCAACTTGTGCTTCAATATACTTTTGAATGTCTGGCTTCCCGCCATATTGTGGTTGACCTACCAGGGGCTACACTTTTTAAAAAATTTAAATTAATTCATTTATTAACTTTACATTCCAATCGTAGCCCCCTCCCTTCTCGCCTCCTAGTCCTACCCTCTATTTCTCTTCTCCCATATGTCCTCTTCTATTCCTCAGATAAGGGGAGCTCTTCCCCCCAGTTCATTAAGTTGCATCAAGACTGAGTTCATCTTCTTTCCCTGTGGCTTACCGGGGCTGGGGAGTGATCAGAAAGCAGGCAACAGAGTCCATGTCAGAGATAGCCCCTGCTCCCCTTTCTAGGGTACCCACATGAAGCCTGAGCTGAGGGGCTATACTCTTAAAGAAAGCTTACTTTCCCTCGGCCAGTGATTATTAATTCTCTATAGCTCCCCAGCTGGGATTGGGTCTTTGTACTTGCCTTCTTCTCCATTCTGGGCTTTCATCAGGCTTGAGCTTGAGCAGGTCTTATGTATGCATCCTATCACAACTACTATGAGTTCATATGTGTGGTTCCCCTGCCGTGGTGAGAATCGTTGTTCGCCTGTAGTTATCCACTACATCTGGCTCTTAACACTCTTCACATCCCCTTTTCTGCAACGATCCCTGAGCCTCGGGAGGAGGTAGTGTGACACAGATGTCCCATGTAGTCCTGATTGTTTCACAGTCTCCTATTCTCTGGACCTTGGCCAATTACAAGTGTTTGTGTTAATCGCCTTATATAGTAAGTATAAGCTTCTTTGATGAGGGTTGAAAGATCAATAATCTATCTGTATAGTGATATGTCATTAGAATTTACTTTATTGCTATGTATATTTAGAAGAATAATAGTAGTAGGTTTCTCCCTAGAGTGCAAGACCTGCACAGCCACATATTCTTGACCCAATGACAGTGCCAGGTTTCATCATGTAAAGTGGACCTTAAATACAGTCTGAAAATGGTTGTTTATTCACATGACATTCATGCCACTACTGCTGTACCAGTAGGCATGTCTTGCCAAGCCAGTAATTATTGTAACTCTCAATTCACAACTGAGTAAGGTGGATAATTACTTTTCACCTACAGTGGTGTGCATAACACCTTCCAGTATATGAGAACGTAGTCAGTAGAGATGAAGCTTCCATAGGAGTATGAGCTTAATTTCTCCATCTTGTATGATTCAAGTCTGTAGTGTCTTCAATGAAAGGGTCTTACTGTCAAGTTCTAGAGGGTAGTCAAGAGTACTAATAATGGCCTGTAATGTTTGGGAATCAACAGGACCTCACTGGCTAACTACTCCAAAAGAACATTAAAGGAACCACTGTAGATTCTCATAGCAAGGACTAGCATCTCATAGCTGGAGGATTTCGCCCTGGCACAGAGATAACTAGGCAAGAAGTTTGAGGCCTGGTAGGAAAAAGTACGTGTAGACAAGGGGGACATTCAAACAAGTGTCTTTGGTTCTTCTGTGGCTTTGCTCAGATGCAGATGTGTCCAAGGATAGTTGGGTTACACTGATGGGGATACAAGCTCTAACGCATCAGATCTCCTTAAGCACTTGGAGTGGAAATGAAGAGGGGGGCTCCTGTGCACTTCAGAGGTCCTGGTTCTTGTCCCTTCACATAGGGTTGTCTTTTGGATTCCACACTATGAGGTAGGTTTAAGAACTGGAATAAGGTTGATCCTGAAAAAAAATAAAGAAAAAGTGACTGATATTTCTGTAACATTATCTGGATCAAAATATAAGCTGTACAATGGGGGAAATTTGTCTAAGGCTTTTCATTTTTGTTTTTTATTTGTTTTTACAATGGCTACAATGTTTGTGCATGCAAGTGTGCATATTTTGATGATACAATAAGAGGTTCAATGGCAGTACTCTTAATTTCTTAGGACCTATAGAATGGTATTTTTGGTCTATTAAATGTTTTTTTTTAAATTTAAGAATCTAATTATTTATATAAGACATCATTCATAAGAGTTATATTATACAATTTTCATTAATCTGTGAACTTTAACATGGATATATACTTTGATAATGATTCCTCCCCAAACAGCTTCTAAAATTAACTATAATTATTTCATATTTTTATAATACTCATGAATAACAAAACCATAGGAAATAAAAAGACTTTATGTTCATCATCATTACTCTAAGTAGTGATAGTAAAATCCCTTTATTAGATCAGTTCTTTCAGATTACTTTTCCAGAAATAATCTCAGGCTGATCTTAATTTCCTGACCATCCCGCCTCCACATCTGGAGCACACTCTGTGAGTGTGCCCTAGCACAGCCAGCATCAAAATATTTTCTGGAGCCATATTTGCTCAACCATGTTTATAGCAGCATTATTTGTAATAGCCAGAACCTGGAAACAACCCAGATGTCCATCAATGGAGGTATGAGTACAGAAATTGTGGTATTTTTACACAATGGAATACTACTCAGCAATCAAAAAGGAGGAAATCATGAAATTTGCAGGCAAATGGTGGGATCTAGAAAAGATCATCCTGAGTGAAATATCCCAGAAGGAGAAAGACAAACACGGTATATACTCACTTATATAGACCTAAAAGATATGATAAACATAATGAAATCTACACACCTAAAAAAGATAATCAAGAGAGCGGACATGGGGTAAGATGATCAATCCTCATTTAGAAAGACAGATGGGATGCGCATTGAACGTATGACAGGAGTCTACTGAGCGCATTTGAAAGACCCTAACTAGCAGTGTTTTCAAAGCAAAGACTCATGACCAAACCTTTGGCAGAGTACAGGGAATCATAAGAAAGAAGGGGAGTTAGTCTGATGAGGAAAAGATAGGAGCTCCACAAGGACCAAATATATCTGGGCACAGGGTCTTTTCTGAGACTGACATGCAACCAAGGACCATGTATGAATGTAACCTAGAACCTCTACTCAGATGTAGCCTGTGGTAGCTCAGTAACCAATTGGTTTCCCATAGTGAGGGGAACAAGGACTATTTCTAACAGGAACTCAATGACTGGCTCTTTGGCCTCCCCACCCCCCAAGGGAGGAGCAGTCCTGTTAGGCCACAGAGGAGAGCTTTGCAGCCAGTCCTGAAGATACCTGATAAAACAGGATCAGATGAATGGGGAGGAGGTTCCCCCTATTAGTGGACTTGGCAAGGGGCACGGTGGAGATGAGGGAGGGAGGGAGGGAGGGACTGGGAGGGAATGAGGGATCGGGACACAGCTGGGATACAGAGTTAATAAAATGTAACTGATAAGAAAAAAAAATTCAAAAAAAAAATAAAAATAAAAATAAAAATTAAAAAAAAAACATTTACACAATGGAATACTGCTCAGCAATTAACAAAAAAAATATTTTCTTTATCTGTTTTTTTGTTTTTTTTTTTTAGCTTTGACTGTCTTGAACTCACTTTGTAGACCAGGCTGGCCTCAAAGTCACAGAGATCCTCCTGCCTCTGCCTCCCTGAGTTCTGAGATTACAGGTGTGCGCCACTGTGCCCAGCTTCAAAAATATTCTTCATGCCTAAGTGATAAATATAAGACATAAATGTAAGATTAGTATTAATACAATGAAATAAAAATCACAGGCAGTATAATCTCAGCTGCAGCAGCACTCACAATATAGGTAAGCTTAGGGTGCTATGTACTAAAAATGGCTGCCATTAAGTCTCAGCTATAATAACTAATATCTTGCATTTTAAAGATAAACTTTCACTTACAGTTGTGACATTTAGAGAATGATTTGGAGAGCAGTGCTGGTGCCTTCTAAGCTTGCTTAATGATAAATCTGGCTCTCAGTCTGTGTCTTCTCCACATAAGTCTCCTGCCTTGATGTAAGAAAAGCCATGCCTCTCAAAGGACAAATGTTGATTAAGGATTGCTTAATGTTATGCAAAACAGGAACCCAATCAGTGTCTGAATGTGTAGCTGACAAATGGAACAAAATCTTTGGTATTTTTTAAAAATCTGTCTTTATAGATGAATATGCATGCGTAAGTTGTCTGCACTTAGGTGTGGTTTTGTTGGTGCTACCAAAATGAATGATAGGTAAACTGCCACATGATGTCAGCCAGTAACTGTGCAAAAATTCCTCTTCCTTCATAGTGTAGCTAACGTTTTAAAACAACAAGAACATCAATAATAATGACAACCAAAAACCAGTTAGTAAGGAAAAGGCTAGGAATTGACAGATACAAATAGAATTTTGGTAAAAGTTAAAAGAAAGTGCTCAGAGAGGGGAGGGTTTTGTATGACTTTTGTCTTTAAGTTTATGTGGCCATTGGTTAATCTTGTGTTTTAGTTTTATCTTGTAAAATTTGTATCTTCTGGGATACATGCTAATTTCAAACTACACTACTTATGATGCCAGGGTTCCAGCCACTTTGTACCACAGGAAATCTAAATGTAAAGCCTCCACTTCAACCAGTATACGATGACAAGAGAGTTTTGTGGTCCTGCTTCGCCAGGGACCCTCATCAGCATCCAAGAGGTTATAGAAGATCAATTGAGTGTCACCCTCGTGCTCCTTGGAACACGTGACTCTGACTCATGGAGAGGTTGTGGCAGAAGAGAAGGGACGGGAAGGCAATCAGTAAGAAGTTTATGCTTGCTACTGTAAACCCAGTCAAAAATCCACGCCTGGAGGAAGCCTTAGGGGGAAGCTTACTGCTGTTGTTTAGCTAAACTGTCATACAATCAAACTGCCTTATAACATATATATATATATATATGTACATATATATATATATATATATATATATATATATATATATATATACCATAGACAAATGCTAATCTTGGCTTTAATCAGAGTAGTGTCTCTTTGTGGTGAACTGTGGTGCAACTTGAGACTCATAGCTGCCCAAAGCTCTGAAAAAAAAAAAAAAGAAAAAAAGAGAGAGTGGCAGATGAGTGTTCAGCTCTAAATAAGACATTTATAACACCCCCCCTGAATTTCAGGGAGTGTGATGGAAGAGGGGGTCAGAGAGAATGTAAGACAGACAATGAGAAGGCCTGTTAAGGGTGTATCTTCAGCGCATGTGTGGCAATCTTGCTCTCAGCAGATGTAGCTGCCTTCATTGGGCCTGTTTAAGACTAGATCTATCAGCTGTCAGAAAAGGGAAGGGGCCCGCTGGGACCCCTCCCAACTGAACTAGTGGCTGCTGATGGATCTGGAGTAGGGTAGTCATTGTTATCAGTTGTGTACCTACTTGGAAGCCCACCAGGCTCTAAGCCCATAATCATGTAGACTTGCTCAGGTTGAACTCAGTAGGTCAAAGAACAAAGGGAAGACGTAAATGCGGGAAAGGGAATTGAAGGGATGAGGTAAGCAAAAGGAGCGAGCAGAAGATAAAAGAAGGGAAGGTGAGAGTAATCAGAATGCATTATATACATATAGAATTATAAAAGAACACATTTCAATAATTGTTTTAAAAAGATAGCACCCTGTTTTTGCGTATGTTGTAAGATGAATATGCACCAAGATTTTATTAAGTTGGTAATGGATTAGAAAGATCAAAATTGACATGAAAGTGCCGTTCATAGTTAGGGATGCTGAAATGCATTTATGATTGTGCGCTGTCTACAGGGCAACAGTCACCTGCAGTGGGCAGACACAGCACGCACCTCAGTTAGCAGCAGTGATCTGTGTTTCTCTCAGAGTGCTGCAGGTTTTCTATAAGCCCCACAGTTGTGCACTGTCTCTTCAAAGGCCAATGAAGGGACAGCCCTAAAGCACTGGATCGCTCACCGCATCGAAACTCTACCCTGAGACCTGTTCTGCTCTCTCCTGACTACAGTGGAAACAATATTTTAACAACCAATTTTGAAAACAATCAAGCAATTATTGGAAGGCCAGGGGCCATGGAGCATTAAGTTGTCCCTTCCTTGATTTTACATCGTTGTCCACGTATCTAGGGCTGTATCTTCCCTAGTACTTGTTCCTTTATTAATTTGATCATGGCATGTGGCTCGCCAAATTCTACAGCAAATATCTGCACTTCTGTGTTCAAGAAGAAAGAGACGGGCTGCTGTGTTGTGGCTGCCTCGGGCTCTGGCCGCTTAGGCTCAGCTGTCTCAAGCCCAGCTTGTTGTCCCGGTGGCTTAGGAAATGGATATACTAGCACACCTGTAATCCATTCACGGCCCATATTAATGCAAAGCCTTGGCATAGACAATGGGAACCTGTCCAAGTTTACAGAGCTGCATTTGAGGGAGATTAAGCTGACAGTAGTATGTGTGTGGAGAGAGTGTTTGGGGCAGGAGGATAAAAAGTGATTACACGAGTCCAGGTGTGAAGTAATGAATACTTCCAGTAAGACAGCACAGGGCAGTCAAGGGACACAGAATTTGTGCGGAGTGAAGGAAGACAAATGATATTCTGGTGCCGAGCCTGAGTGAGGGGAAAATGATGAGACCCCTTAAGAGGCAAGCAAGAGAAGAGCCAGAGGGAGAGCTTGTTCTTGTGCAGAAAGATCATAGGCTGGGCTTGATATACTAACTGCAAGGTGACGGAGGGGTGGCCTTGTGAAGACGGAAGTTAGACATGTGATAAGGGGCTTTAGTGAGGGTGTGGGGCTGCAGATACCTGCTTAAGGGTTGGTTATATGTGCTTGTGCATGAGAGACTAGGAAAGACTTGTTAAGATCATTAGAGTAAGGTCTCTGAAGAGGGTGAGAGAGAGTAAAATAAACAACACAATACAGATGGTAGAAATAAGCCTTAGGGCAGTTCTTTTCCAAGTGTGGTTCCCAGACCAGCAGGCAGCTTCTACCTCACTGGGGAGTTATTAGAAATATGGATTATTCAGCCTCACTCTAGGCTCACTAAATTAGAAGCGTTGGAAGTAGAACATGCCAATGCTTTTTTTTTCATTAAAAATATTTGTTTATCTATTTATTTATTATTTAATATGCTTTTCACAGTGCTTTAATGCATGGCCAAGTTTGCAACTTCTGCCCTTGTGGTGATATATGTATTCTAGATGCGGATCAGGCAATCTGAGTAATAGGAGAGAGCAAAGCCCCCGCAGGGGGGGGGGAAGGTAAAAGATAAGTGGAGTAGCAAAAACGAAGACTGTAGGGCGAGATGAGCAATTGATGGAAAGGGCAGAATAATGATTGGCGATTGGCACTATGGGAAGAAAAGTGTCATTAGCTTGTTATGCAAGGGCACTCAATTTTATGGAGATTCAAGAGAGTGGTAGGTACAAAAATCAGATGTATTGTGGTAAACTGGCGGTTTATTGTACTAATCACAAAAATAAAGCGAGTAATAGCACAAAGAGAAACACTTAAGAAGGATGGCCTCTTCTGTGGTGTGCTCATGCCTGTTAGAGAAGAGGCTAGCAGAGAAGATGGAAATCCAAGCAGCCTCTGGTGTTTACTCTGTGGGCAATCTGCATTTGCAGACTCCTGTTGCTGCCATTCTTTCTTCACAGTTGTGAGACGCAGTTGCTTCCGGATGCTGCCCACTGGATAACGTGTGTGTGCCAGGTGAGACTTGACTCTCCAGGACAAGAATCACACACAGACTGCATACCTGGAGAGCATCTTGCCAAGATGTGGGATGTCAGAGTCTGCAATGTTTTCCCAGGGAGCTGTTCTGGACACCTGCCACCCCCAGAAAACACGAAGGTGCCCTCCAAGATTGGCACTTACTAACCTTAGTTTTCCATTTCACTTTTCTTTTAAGGGCAAAATGGTTCAAGAGAGCATTTAAAAAATTCCACAAATGGTAGTTAGTTCTATAATTTTTTTTTTATTTTTCTTATTTTCTTGTATTTCTATAAAACATTCTAATTTAGAGTTATGTATTCCACTTTGGCTACTATAACCTTAGTATTATTTTTAATGTTTTTTTGAGATTAAAAAAACCAAAAACCATTGGGATATATGAGGTAATATTCTTTTTATGCTATCTTTTGTTCTTTATTATCTGTTAATGCTGCTTTGTTTATGTAACCTTTTATTCTTTGAAAGTTATTTTTTGATAATTTAATTTAGTCCCAGATGTATGCTTCTTGGTGAGTTACCCAGAATCTTTGTACATCAATTCTTTCAACAGAAAAATGGGTTTATAATATGAACCCACTTCAAAGCACTTCGGGGACAATAATAAAAATAACATATTAAAAACATAATGACAATTTTAGCTCAACTAGGTAATTTTCTAAATAATCAGTATATAAAAATAACACTGTTCGGTAGGACTTATAATTGGGGATATTGTGATTACATGAAGCAATGTGCCCTATTTAATTCTAATTAGAATTTAAGTCCCCGAATTAAAATATCAGCAGATCTTTCTATGATTCATAGCATAGGCTACCTACATAGATCTGCTACAAGTCCAACCATTTATTCTCAAACTTAATAGCCACACAATAAAAAATTATATATATACACTCTATAAGCATGCATAAGAGAAGAATTAGAGTTATAAAACAATATTCCAATTAATTTTGCTAACAAGGGAAAAAAATTCTGTGTCCCACAGTGATTCATAAGAACAGTTGTGAAGGCTGGAACAGAGAAAATTTGGGAGAAATTGATTGGAAGAACTTCTGTGTTCTCAAAAATGCTACTGGGAGATGTTTGGAGGGTTCTTCTAACTCTGTCTGTAGCACTCTTTAATCTCTTAGATTGTATCAGTGCTCCAGAGTAGGTACTTGCGGTGCTATTTCTAGTCCACATTGCAAAGTAAGACTGGAAGCTAACTTCTTTTCTGTCCTGTAACAATAGAGGAGACAAGACTGTGTGTAAGTGTGTGTGTGTGTGGGGGGGGTGCATGCACACATACATACATGTGCCACCACGCACGGGTGCATGTGATTTTGGGAGTGTTTATGAGCACGCCCTGTGCTGGCCATGCTGGTGGAGAGCTTGTGGGTTCTGCCAGTGTCTGGTTAGATAACTTGGTGTGGTGTCAATGGAATTTTTTGTACATTGGTCTTCTTGAACTTTATTTATGTGGGTTTCTCCATGGCATCCTGGCCAAAGCAGCACAGCCTTCTCTGAGATATATGGGTAAGAGGATTCTGTTCCATACACACTGAGAAATGTTCTTCTTTAAATAGATCCTAAGGACACTTGCTTCTAACTTTTTTCTTTTAATTTTATAGATGATGATGTTAATGCGTAAATTGTCTGTGAACATCTGTCTTGCTCAGTTCCAGACACTCGGGCAACAGATGGCTTATAATTTGGAGACCAGCTAGTGGCCAGTCCAACTTCTGAGGAGACATGAGTATTAGCATGGTCAATTTCTAGTGTGGGTCTTCTTCTGGGTTGCAGACTGACAATTTCTATTGTGTTTTTTACATGGTCAAGAGAGAAAAATCTCCCTCATGATAACTGAAGAATGTGTAATGTAAGGCATAGATCCTACTGATAGGAGCTCTGTGCCTATGACAATTACCACCAGAAGGCTTCACTCCTGGAGCCTTCACATTGAAGGTTAAGACGCCAAGGTAAGGGCTTTACATAAACATTCATGTACCTAACAAGTGTTCTCCTTCCATCCTCTTAGAAAACTATCATGAGTTTTTCAAGATTTCTCAAAGAAACAATTATGACAACAGACAGCTAAATTCTAAAAGGACAGCTCAGTTTTTCTGAAACAGACATACAAAAGTTTCAAAGAACCTGTCTATGTAAAAATCAAGAAATATTTCGAGAGTTTTCCCAATTCTTGTATACTGCCATGTTTCTGCTAAGGATACCTGATTCATCTTTTCTAATTAAATTTTAGCTTGTGTGTGTCTCAATGTACTTTAGCATCTCTATAGATTTCTCCTAGCTTCCAAGATTCTAATTATTGTGTTTGCATAAGGCTAGTCAGTCCATTAGAGCTTTAAATATACTCTTGATTTAAAAAAATATTATTATTTAAATCACTCCAGAATCTTATGATTTCCTCCTTTTCTTTCTGTGTGTCAACCCCTCCACCGACTCTAAGACCCCCTTCTTGTCTCCTGCCCAGCTCATGCCTGCACTGCCAGCACCTCTCTTCCTCTTTGCTCCGACTGGCTTTAAAGTGACATAGCAAATTTCCTTATCTTGCCTATTTTCATTTCCCCCTCTCTTTCCCCATCTCTTCCCCTCTCCCTGTCTCTATTGTTCCCTTCTTTCCTTCCTCTCCCTCTCTTCCTTCTACCTTCTTGCTTTCATCAGGCAAGTGTCTTCTATTTTTCATTGTTCTAGCAGACATAGAAAACAATGGGTTTCTTCATCACATTTTTACATTCATCCTTTGCTCATCTTGTTTCCCATGCCCATTGCTTTTCCATTTTGTCTTTTTCAATCTCCCTCAGAATTCTTTTCACCTCAGCTTGCAATTATTTGCCATGTGACACTGTCCTGTTTTCAGGGTCCCTGTCATGCAACTGTACGCTATTAGAAGATAGCAAGGAGGTAGACACACTGTAGACCTTTATTCCATGTTTGTTGAACCATTCAGATCAATCCTATTTCTTCCTGAAACATTATTGTTTTCTTTATCCTATTAAGAGTAATAATCAATGATCTATAGTACTAATTAATTAGAGCCAGCTCAATCACATTAGCTAAACGGATTTTACATTTGTATCCCTTAAAGTCAAGTTTGACATTGGCTTTTCATTGGTAATGTTTTTTCAATAATCACTTATGAACATAATTTACATGAGGTGTAAAAGGTATTCAGTTCAATCTTGGATAGCATTTCTAAACAGTGTCTTTTGTATTGTATTTCATTGTCAGTCACTTCCAAAGCTGTAGGAAACACAGTTAACACTTCGCTCTAGCTCTGCAACTTGGCCAAGTTTCTTAACTTCTCAGCTCTTTGGAATACTCTAAAATTGAAAATATCTTCTCTAAAAGACTGACATGACAAATAAAGAAAATAACATATCTAATGCTCTGAGGACTCATTGTTATTCAGATGGTGCTAGAAGTACAATCTCACTGTACTCAAAATTTAATGCTTCACTTTGATTAAAATAAGTGATGACTATTAACTCTGCTACAACATCTGTGTTGGAAGTTTAACATATGCAGTCTTTACTCCGTGTATTTCTCACCTCCATTTTTGGGTGTTAGTCATCAAGAAAGGGGACTATTTCAAAATTCTAAGTGTAAAACTGTATACCTTTCAGAACCATTGTTAATGTGCACAAGTCTTGGGAATTCTGTTGAAAACGCATAGATGCACTGACATACACATTGGCAATTTTTGTTGTTTTGAAGAGAATGAAAATAAAACATCCCAACAGTCATAAGTCAGAGGATTTGAACAATCCCTAGGAATCTTTGTCTCTAAAGCTATACAGGAGAAGGAAGACTCCATTCACTGCTCAGCTAAATCTCCCTCTACATTCAAGTCAAAAGCAGGTTATGATCTCTGGCAAACTTGAGAAAACAAATATTTGGTAAATTTCTGTTTTACCATCTACTTGTTATCTTATTAATTTCAACTCTCAGACTTGTCCTGGGTTATTTGATATCAGTAAAAATTAGTAAAAATAATTTAAGCTTTATATTTAATAGGCCTGTAAGTACTCTCTATCAAGAAATGTACACTGATCATTAATACCATGAGATATATAAATGGAAATATTTTTTCCCCTTTACTCAGGAATTGATCCATATCTTAGATTGTTTTTTATTTCCTTCCCCAAATAAACCAATGATTATATTAACGGGATTTCAAAATCGAGTCAAGTTGGAGAGTGGCTTAATGATTATTTGGTACTCAAAAGACAACAGGCTTCATAATGCGTGAGTTCAAGTTCTACCAAGGACTTCAAAAGGAAATCTTGGCCGCACATCCTATTTTTAAAATAAGAATTGCTGGGGAGGGGGGAGTGATGCTGAAGTTTAAAATAACAGCATGCAGATTTCTTTATAGAATTTAAAGAATGGAAAACACTTGCAAAAATATCAGCAGGCAGGGGCAGGAAGAAGAAACGGCAACCAAATTGGTTCCTTTGACAAACCATAACATTTACTTTAAACCATCAGCGTGCTACTCAGTAAAAGGCAGGCTACCACTCTTTTAATAGATCCCAGGCCTTGTTAAACTCGCAGGTCTGCAAGAATTACCCAGGTCAAGAGCAGGTCAAAAAGTGAAAACCCATGTGAACGTAAACTTTGAAATATCTGCTTCTGAAGAGTCCCAGCCGACTGTCTCCTCTGCAGTAAATACACTTCCTCTTTGTGTACGATAGTGTTCAATATACTGTACTTAAAATATGTGCAGGTAATGTAAATGGCATTAGGATATTTTATATCCTTTCCCGTTAAAGGCAATTTCAACTCTCTTCATCTCTTCATAGTTGATGAATCTTTGCTAGTACATTTAGTTTTAAAAGCTTTAAAAATTGCCTTACGTTTTGAGTCTGCATTGAATAGTTGCCTTTATTTTGTTTTAAAAAGAAATATTCTATTTAAAATTAGAGCTACAACTTCCTCAAATACAGAAGAAGGAGTTGGAGGGTGACTCACTGTGGAATTTATTTGCCTGGTAAACTGGGTATTAATCTGGCCTCCAATACACTTGCCATAGGTTTTGTTCAAGTGTAAGGTCATACTGTGAAGCTGTTTTTCATTTTGTTTTATATGTGTTAATATAATGCCTTATGAATTACCCCAGAGTTTTGTTCTGACAGCTAAAAAGCATAATCGTTTTTCCTTTCAAGGGGATTGAAAGTAAAGCAATTGACTCTATATTTGAAATGATTTATCTAAGATCCTTTCTCTCACATCTTGTCTTAATGTTTATAGAGAATATTCTTTGAGTTTTTACTGTAGCATTGTATTTATCAAGCTCCAGGCCTGTTTCTTAAAATTAAGTCCATCTTAGGGTATGATCTTTCAGAGTTTACTGGTCAAATTATCAGCAGAGTTAATGGACACCATACAACAAGTTTGATGGGAAAGAAATAGTATCCTGAGACTTACATCAGAGTTCTCCATTGAGAAAGTGGAATTAAAAAAAATCCTTACTGCTGTCTTCTTAAGAAACAAGGAAGAAAGGAGTGTGATTGATTTTCCATGTCTTTGACCATAGGGTGAAGTATTTCTGCATGACCACATTGAACAATGTTAACCATAAAAGAACTAATGCCAGCCATGGTACAGAGAAAGAAAGAAAGAAAAAAAGGCCATAAACTGTCTTTAAACATGTAAATATAACTTACATAGGAGGGTGCATTCAGTGGGTGTCCACTGGTGGTAGCAGTGAAAATGGACTAGCAAATTCCACTAACAGTTGTACTTGTTAGAAATGTGTGGCATGTTATATATCTTAACTTTCACAACACACTTCTATTGAACTCATGAGCCACAGAGAGAAGAGTGTTTGACTCAAAGACTCAGATCCTAGAAATAATACAAATGGTTTCAAAGGGAGGCACTAGCTCCAAAGTCCCTGCTTTAAAACACAATGTAAACTGAAGGAAGGTTAAAGAACGTTCTCCACTTCAGCTGCCAAAGATATCACTTCTAGTTTGGGCTGCTAGAGTAGGCCTTGCATGGCCTTCACTTGGCTATAGAGACTGACTAACTGCATTGTCTTAGCAGCATGGTGGGGCAGGCTAGTCTCTAGAGCAATCGCTGCACTGAGCACTGGACTTAGTGCCAAGCAGACGCATGATGATTGAATAGCGTCTGGATGTCTAGATAGAGTGTCTTTGTGTTCACATTGACCTGGTGGTACATTACCAATATTGCATTTGACACTAGTTGGGAGCCTTAAAAAAAATCCTCCATAAAGTTTAAAAGCATATACGGCCATTTGTTCAAACCTTCCTCTTCAGTGAAACTTAAAACGAACAACAACAACAACAAAACCCCACAAACAAACAAAAGCTGCCAAACTCTAGTTATGCCATTCATTATGCTGCCCACTTGGCATAGTTCTAACTGCAAAGACCTGGGCTTTTATTCGTTAATATACTCTTAATGTTCCCTTGGTCTCTTCTTTCTGTTTCATCTTCATCTGGGTCAAAGGCTATAATAATAAACTTTATTTCAAATTTTGGGCCCTTTATGCTTTTGATTCAGTGGGTAATCCAGCTAATTGTTAACAACAGAGGTAAAGAGATGATCTCAAAGTGGAGGGTGCGGCAAAGACCATTCACACACATTCTTCAGGTGTACTGAGTCTGCATGTAGTTTTTAGCAATCAGTAGAATTTTTTTTTGTTGAATACTTCCGTGTCTTTGCTTTTCAGAAGGGTACAGTCTTGTGATATGTGCAATAAGAAGGGGAAACAATACTTGGTGTTTCAATTTTATTTCTTTTAAATATCTGGATGTTTTTGGAGTCAGACACATTTGCAAATTTCAGATATGTTGCTTTTGGTCCAATGATAAAAGCTAAATCTTGAAGGCTTAAGCTGTTTATAAATTGTTTTATGAGAATTGTATAATTTATCATCTAAGCTAGAAATGCATAGCCTTGTATCCTTTCATAAAATAACTCAGTAAGTGCTATGAGCCTGCACCTAATCACATTGAATTTAATTATGAAAGAAACACTAAGGGATAAATGTGACAACATGGTTGGAGCCCTCAAGGAAACTTTCATCAAGAAAAAGCAGAAAGCATCTATAAAAGAGAAATTGTACAACCGGGGCCTGCTGAAGGGAATACTTGGTTTCCCGTGTAGCTACAGGAGATGCTGGCCCATTGATGAGCAAGCCAGTGGAATCTAGAACTGAGCCTTTCACTATTAGTGGTGCTCTTCCATGCCACTGGGACATGCTAGGCTAGACTGACCCTTCGGATGAGCCTAGATGACTGCCCAATTGAGTGGTTCTTAAGGAGGATGTGGGGATGATGAAAATGATATTTGAGAAAGATTTGACCTGGTAGGGTTGGGATAGACTGCAAAAGAAAGGGCTTTTGATGGATCTTTGTGTGGGGGTAGAAGCTGTTTAGATGGATATCTTGTCAAACAACCGTGGAAGCTGTAGAAATGGAAGAAGGTGAGGCGACTAGGAACCCAATAAACTCTAAAAGTGGCTAGCGATACAAAAAGGTTTAAAATGTCAGAAAACTCACCAAATTAAGAGTTTTAAAACGAAAGTTGAGACATTTTTAAAGTTACCAGTGGTTGTTAAGGGCTGGGGAGATGGCACAGTCTGTGAAGCGCCTGCTGTGGAATACTAAGGATATGAAGGGATCCCTGGACCTCACATGAAAGTCAGGTGCTATGGAGCTGGCCTATAACCCAAGTTGTAGGGGCAAGGATACTGGCAGAACCATGGAGCTCACTAGCCAGCCAGCTCAGCCAGATTGGCAACTCCAAGTCCCGTGAGCAAGTGTTCCAAAAAGTATGGTGGGAAGTGACAGAAGAAGACATCCACATTGACCTCCTGTCTACACACACACACACACACACACACACACACACACACACACACGCACGCACACACACACGCACGCACACACACACGCACGCACACACACACGTTCACATGTGCAATGTCCATACATATGTGCACACATACTTCCCTTCACATACACACATGCACACAGACATATGCACAGACACTTGTATGTACACATACAAACACAAGCATATGCCCACACCTGGGTGCACAGTGATTACTCCAAAATATTACAGTGATTATTCTAAAGAAACATTGCCACATACTTCCTGTGAGATACGATGGGAATATAAAAGTTTAACTGAGCTGAGAATTTAGGGCTTAATATAAATAATGAGGTCTTCTAAATCTTATCAAGTCTCAAACCACATTGTTTAAATTGAGTTTTATCGCAACTATCTCTCCGTTAAGTAAATTACTTTCTGCTGTGCTGGGGTGGAGGCAGTCCTCTCACGTTAACCAGACGAAGCATCAGCTCGCTTTTAAAATTGTCTATTTTACTATCTCGTCATTCCTTCCTTCCCAGGTTTGTAAAATGCTGCTGTCTCCATGGATAAGTACTGTTCATTTGGGGGAAGTGTGGCATGTCATTCTGAGAGGCCACGGGGCTTTTACTTTAACCAGTAATGTCAGGATCACATTCTATTTTTGTACACAATCTCTAGTAATTTCTAAAGTAAGCATGGTCTTGGGAACAGTGCAGTGATAGAATGAATGGGTCATGGGCAAAATAATCCAATTATGATCATAAAACCCAAACAATGGAGAACTATTTCTGTCTTTTTTTTTTTAGTTTATCAAAATCTTCCTTTTCATTGTACTTTATGGATATACATTATATCCTCTCCATTTTACTTTGTAGAGTGGCTTTCAGGGGCTGGTGGGATGGGTCAATGTGCCAAGCACTTGGCCCCTAAGTGTGAGGCCTGGAGTTTCAGCTCCCAGAACTCACATAAATGTACTCACATATGTACACATATAAAAACTCACATAAACTCATATATGTAGCATGCATACACATTCTCAGCATGCATACAGTGAGATGAAAGCAAAAGAGAGCATCATCTCAGGAGCTCACAGGCCAGCTAGTCTGGCATGTGCAACAGAGAATGCGAGATCTTGTATGCAGATTATTTAATAAATGTCAAATATTCATGAAGTGTATATCTGATGGCATAAGTAAGTCTAAGTTTTAGAGTTTTAATGTACAGTTGCAAAATTAGGATAATCAATCCCAAGCAACACCACAAGTCTACGACAAGGTGATAATTACCAGAAAGCAATATGCTAATAGCTTGTACTAGTTGGGTTGAATTGGCACTTTAACGTTTAGTTAATAATTTTTGAAATTCTGTTCTTCTGGTTTTGTAGTCTCCTTTGTGTAGGAAAGAAGACTTCGGCATGAAGAATTTGAGCCATTGGTTGCAAAGTTTGAAGCACTTCCTGGGGTGGAGCCTAGTGGCAACCTCATTGGGATTTGTGTGTAATTATTGATTATTCTGTTTGTGTTAGCTGCTCTCTGGACCTTTGGAAGACTTCATGACTCCATTCCTTTTCTTAAGGCAGTTTGTTGTTATTTTGGTTTTAAAGAGCACATCAACACATTTGAAGAACAGCTGGTGATATGTGGCAATGACTTGCAGAATAATTCTGCCCCCCTTGATCTTTAGACACAGATTCATAACATTAAAAAAAAAGTAGTTGTTCAGGTAGATCCTGAACACATCTCTTGCACTGAAAAATCACAGTGGAGACTGTTTTATTTACGAAGGGTCCAAACATGCGCATCTTTACAGCTTTCTGCTGTCAGAATGAATCACGGGCTATAAGTTGTTCTTTGTTGGTTTGGGTAAAAATCAAATGAAAGCCAGCAGGAGATCTCAGAGCGCTCCATTCACGAGTGTCGAAACACTGTGCCGATGACAGATCATACTGTTTTTATTAAAGCCAAGAGCACTGACTTCACTTTGCTTTTTGACCCTGGTACTCCACTGTCAAGGTGATTTTATTTCTACAAATTTTCCTTCTGCTGGCCTCATCAGTGATTCACCATAAAACATTAGACAAATTCTCATCATCTGTATATGATTAGGGTGGGTTTGGTCGTGCTGCTGTTCGCCACAGCTAGAGAGATGTAGTCAGCTTTGTCTGAAGAGGAATCAAGTGGCCCACACTCTCCCATTGTGAGGAATCTCCTTGTGTTTATATCAAATTATAACGTGATAGAGATATGTTATAAAGCCTCCTGATGTGCCATGCGAACACTTGTGAAAAACTGTAGTTTATCTTCATGTATGTTTCAGAAGAGAAGAAATCCTCCCTCTACTACACAAGAGCCTTCTACGTGAGCAAAGCATGTAGGATTATCTGGTTTCAAGTACACATATCTAAGGAGCTATCTCTTTTCAGAATGATGACATTAGTAGTTGACACTGCTTAGAAGAAACATAAAAGTAACAGATAAGAGGGGTGCACTATTACAGAAGGTTCTGAAACTGTATATAAACAGCCATCTTGAAAGATTCCTGCTGATCTTCTTTTGACACATCTCCCTCTTTGTAGTTTTTTTTTTTTTTTTAATTTTTTCATGGTCTCATTTTCGTGATCTGGCACTGCTTTATGTCCTGAAACATTTAAGTACAAGAAGAAAGAGAAGCACATGCTTTGGGGGTTATGCTTTCTATGAGTACACATTAGTAATAAAACAGATAATGACTGGTAACAGAGTACCTGCAGATCCACAGGCAGTTTACATATCTATCTCATCTATCTTGCTCCTGGAATCGTGAGCTAGTAAAGTAAGGACAATGGGAGAAATGCCGAGTTCAAGATTTCAGAATTAGATAGCTAGAGAAAAGATCTGCCGGAATCAAAGCTTGTGCTCTTTCTACTGACTGATTAACCAGCAATAGATAAAACAAATGAAAGGGTTAAAATCCCACATGTTCTAGCGGAGAGTCTATTCTTCCAGCACAGTCACATGATAACACTCAGAGAAGCTTGGATCATCACTCTCTTGCTAGAGAGTCCTCAGTGGCTGTACTTTCTTTATTAAGTTACCTGGAAATATCTTGTAATTGTACTGAGGACACCAAAGGCCTCAGCTTATCATTTCAGCCTCTTGCAAGTATCTCCTTTAAATGCTCTGACCCAATGTAGGAACTTCATGCTGGCTTCCAACATGCCTTTTGACCATTATTATTATTTAGGAAAGGTCTTCCCTCAACTCCTGGTTTTCATATGGAGAACCTTGCCCACAGCATATTATTGGTCCCTTTTTCTCCTGTGCCTGCCCTATACTTGTAAGGACAGAGAGATTTTCTGATAGATAGCTGGGAAGGATGTCTGACAAGGTGCCAGATCTCCTCTATGGTTCTTAAGTTGAGACTGCCCTGCTGAATTTAACATTCTGGTGTGGCAGGACAGAGGCTGCATTTGCTGCCAAACTTTGGAATTATACTAGCTGACATAGTCCATTAGCTGGCTCTTGAACTGAATTACATCTTAGCATTAAGTAGTAAAGTTAAAGTTGTGCTTTCTTTATTATTCTAGGCATGTGCTCTCAACCCTGCAATGCAAGACTTTACCTTTTGACTTCCATATTTATTCTTCATTTTACTCATCACCTTGTTTAGATGCCAGATAGGTGAGGGATGCTATGCTGTTGATTGATGACTTTCTTTGAGATTCCAAAAATGCTGTTCCTTCCAATGTCATTCCTTCCCACCTTCTGTGGTAGTCTCCCTAATCCCATTTAACATGGAAAACCTTCTCAGGTGCCCTTTGCTAGTCACATGATGACAGGCACACGTGGATGGAATCCCTTGCTTTAAACAACCCCACTACTTTGAGATAGACTCTTTGAACGGTACTTATCGCAGTCCTTATCTTTTACTTATTGATTCACTTTATCAGTGTGAGGCCTCTGAGGCTGTATCCTTATATTTGGGGTCACAGCAGTGAACAATTCAGAATTAAAAAAAATACACAGTTGGTCTGGCAGAGTAGGCATGGATTGAGAAGCAATGACAGTGAAATGAGTGGCTATTGGGCATAGAGCATGCTTCAAAAAAGGGAGTGCATTGCAGGGGAACTAACCTGATCCAGGCTATGGTCAAGGTAAATCCCAGGTCTCCACGAGCTCTTAAGAACCACACAAGAAATGGCTTGTTGGTCAATACTTGAAAAATGAAGTAAAGCTGAATGGATGAAGAGTAGACAGGAGGTAAGGTATGAAGAGGGAGCACTTCCTAGAAGTAAGATAGTGGCAGAAGGAGTTCAGAAGGGAATGGAAGAACGGACCACAGCTGTTAGACACTCAGAGAGACTGGACCATTACACGTAATATTAAACAAATGTAGAGATGAGTTGATTTTATTAAGATGACTTTTCGTGATTAGTAATACTCACTAATAAAGATGATTATGTGTATAAAATTATGGTATGGCAGGTATTGGATTAACATTATGTACATTAATGTGATATTTCTTGTTTATTGTAGTACTAGCACCTCAGGTTTAAAGATAATAAAACAGGATTCAGGTGGAGAGAGTAACTTGGCAAAGATCATAAGGCTAATAAGTTGGCAGAGCCTCACTCTAAAGTCCTCACTTCGTGTGCCAGTGACTATTACTGCTATTCTGCTGCCAAATATCACCTCTAATGGCTTTACTGTGTGGTCAGTGCTCTCCATGCTTTGTGTATCTTATCTTATTTAATCCTTAGAACAAACTTATGAAGCTGCAAGTGCATTGTTGTTGGTATTATTTATCATCTCTCTTTTGTAGAAAATGAAGCTTATATAAACCCACAGGGGACTGACTAAGTTTGTGATGGCAGCGACCTTCTCTAGAGCTTTCTTAAGACAAACATTACAGCTATGAGAAAGTCTTTGACTGTATGCTAGTGATCTTAAAAGAAGAGATTGTGGGTGAAAATGCAGCATTTCAGAGGAGCTGGGTAGTAGACACCGTGGGAAGAAATTTAAAAGTTGTCACTTATCCTCATATTGGCATTTCTTGGAGAACGTATGTTGTGTTAGAAGAACATGGGAAGCGGTTAATGAACAGTTTTGTCTGAAGATAGCAAAGAACACACACGTTTTGTGGAAATAAGGTCAGTTTTGAGGAACTTGGGGCATGGCAGATGCTGAGGAGGCAGGTCTGAGAAACGTGACCAGGACTTAACATTTTACTGAGAGATGCAAAGCGTATTTTCATTCGCTGGGAAAATGAGCTTCATGAGAGTGGAGGACAATTACTTCCAAAAATTGTAGATTTGTTCCCCTAGTAGCAAACACAGCATCTTTAGGTGAAAGGACAAACAGAGTCGTGCCTCGGGAAAACTGGGAAGTAGGAACTGAATTTGGTATTTGCTTCTATGAGGTCTGCTTGGGAAGAATTTGAGGTTTTCCAGATTCCAAGGAATTATAAAGATGATTTAATGGATTTTTTTCTTTGTGAAAGAAATTTTTAGAATTCTTGCCATGTCTATAAGGACACACATGAAACAGAAATATGGTGTAGAGGGCTAACCTTGGGAGAGTGACATGCTCTCAATTTACCTTGAATAATCAAATATTATTTCTTAAAACCTTCCAACACATTTGGTCTCATTCTGTCTTCTTGTGCTCAGGTTTCTAGCATCCTCAGCACCCCCTCAGAACCCGGGATACGTGAGACACCGCCTCCACCACTACCACCATCGTTGCTACAAATAATCCCAGCGGCAGCAACAGCAGCAGCAGCAGCAGCAGCAGCAGCAGCAATACCCCAAATTGCTTTGCAGCCACTTAGAGGATTGTGCAATCAGTGTTGTCCTGTTTGACCCACGCTCTTACTGTAATTTCCATTTTGAAGTCTGAGATCTTTGTTGAGAATGTAGCCTAATATATCTGCTAATACAGACATGTTATGCCAGTAGGACAAACATAGAAACTGGCTTTTTCTCATAGATATTAGAAGTACTGTGTTTTCCTTTTCTTAAAGTGAGAGGCCAGGTATTGAAGGGAAGGTAGGCCAAGAAGACACTGGTATGTTTCTTTCTTTGTTTGTTTTCTGGTCTCTACAACTTCTAAGTTCTTTCCTTATTGGTATTTTTGCTTTTTTTTTTTTGGGATTCAGATAGACCAAATTTAAAGCAGAGAAAAGAATAGTTACTTTTTTTTTTTTTTCCAATTTATACCACTAAAGTGAATAACCTCATCTAGGCAATTATTATATTAACTGCCACTTGGTGGACTTGGGGCTTCTAAAAGTTTGTTAGTGACGCAAAATACATATTCTTTACTTAGATTTTCAGGTACAAACTGTAATGATTAACTTAGCAGATGGAAGGCTAGGGGGATGGCTCAGTATCTAACAGTTCATGCAGGCATGAGGGCCTCAGTTCAACCTCAGCACCACTGTGGAAGAAGCTGAGTGGTAGTGTTGCATCCTGCATCTCTAACCTCAGTGCTGGTTGCGGGGACCCAAGAGAGTCCATTGGTCAGCTACTTTAGTAGAACAGAGGGCTCCAGGTTCAGGGAGGGACAGTGTCTCAAAAAATCAGTAGGGGAAGGTATTTGATCTGGACACTGGGCTTATACATGCATTCACATAACATGCAAATACCCTCCCTCAAAGAACAGAGGACAGTAATTCCCCAAATAAGAATGAAGAGCATGTGAGTCAGTGGAGTATATTGGAGAGGAAATCTCTGCAATGGGGAATTTGTTCAGTGGCTCAAGCACTGTTAGAGGTATGTGTGAAAAAGACACTACCAAAACACCTGCCGTGTCCTTAGCGTAGGAGGCCAGTGGTGACTGTGGAGGCAGAGGCTTGAGCAAGGAGGAGAGGCGGCAGTGATGGTTGGTGGTGTCTTGAGAGGTTTGACTCAGAAGAAGGAGACAGATAACGTATACCATAGAAATGGGAACATTATGGGAGCGAGTAGAGATCTGAGACTATTTCAATGACAATGAGAAAACTCTGTTACGCATCTAGGCGTTAGAAACAACCGATGAAAGTGGCTTCTAACAGAGACAGGAGAGTGTGGGGTGTCAGAGAGGAGCAGGAGAGAAAAAAATAACCACTTTTAAAAAGTTTTAATTTTTATCAGCTTCATAACTTTTCGCTGTTTTTGTTTCAATTATCTATCTTTCTGGATTGATACTAACACAAAATGCCAGTTTAACACCTCTTTCTTATAAAAAGTTAATCAGACTAGTAACTGATTGGGTATGATATCTGTAAAACCTATGTGACTAACATGAGGATATGGAAGCAATTATTGTAAAGGTATGTACTTCCTTTGTTTTTATCAAATAAGACCCGTCCGCTAAGGTCGGGAAGACAGGACTTTAAAACTCAATCAGCCTTTTGACTCTACAGAGGCCATTTGAGATGGCAGTTAAGAGCCTGGACTCCCATTAGGCTGTGTAGATCGGAATTCTCTGTCTCCCAGGGGTAATTCGCTGTTCCTTAGTCACCTCATGTACCAAATCAGAGGGTAGCAACACTCTGTCATGGTCTTCATGGCAGGGCAAATGGGCTCACACACACGAGACACTGGCATTTAGTAAGTGTTATGTAAGTACAGGAATGCTTCAGAAATTGTTTGTGAAAAAAAAAATATCCATAAGCTGGAGTGGTTCTCTCCTCTAAATCCAACTCTTGGAAGGCTGGGGTAGGAGAATTATTTCTAGTTTAAGGATAGCATGAGCTATATAATTTCTAGATCAGCCCGTGCTATAGAATGAGCCAGTCTTAAAAAACAACAAACTCAAATCAAACCAAACAAATAACACACAACAACAAAAAGCACAACAAACTGAACCATATTGATTGAAAACAAAACAAGAAGCACGTGCTTTCATATTTCTTTATTCATTCTTGAATTCAGCAGAGGGCCCTGCAGGTATTCCAAGATGATAATTCTAATAGACTGCTGTATATAACCAGGTGGCATGGGCGAGGTTTAGAGAATTAACTTATTTGATGCCTTTGTGATAGGAGGTGGTCAGTGAGGAAGCTCTAGTCACTCCCAGACATGGGTCTGAATGTTTTAAGCATAGGTATTAGCAAGTGCTTTAGTCTATTGTAAAATTACATCCAAATTCTTTGAGCTCCATACTACCCTGATCTACAGAGTGAGTTTCAGGACAGCCAGGGTTATACAGAGAAACCCTGTATCCGAAACAAACAAAAAAAATAGCTTGTGAGCAATCCATTCTAGTTCCCTTTGATTAGCTGATTTTTCACATGCAAATTAAGAAGCTTGGGAGAGTATATACCATTATGTATAATTATATTTAAAATACACATGTAACTCCAGCGTATTATTTCTAAAGCAAAACTAGCTAGAAGGTATGAGTTGCTTCTCAGAGAGCCTACTCCCTTCAAAGCATGACTCCTCAGCACCTGCAGTCACCATCAGCCAGGACTGACTTTGGAGAAGTTCTTGGACAGCCATATTGGACTACCCCACCCCCACTACTGTTTGGCAACATTTTTTTTTAGCCCTTCCTTTCCCTGCCCTACTCTTCCCTGCCATCACTCTATTCTCTTCCTCTCCCTCCTTCTTCCTCTTTCATGCATTTATTTCTTCTGTTTTGGGACATTTCCTTTGGAGAGAGATGACTGTTGAGAGCTGTTTAGTTTTCTATAGGATCACTATTGTAGCGTTTCTCATGTTACCATGAATTTTGGCCCAAATTCTCATCACTCTGCAATGTTATAGAACATTTAAAAAATTCCTATAAATTGTTATTCAAAAATACTTTACATCATTTTACTGTATTTTGACAAATCAATAAAGGTTTGCATGTTTTCATAGTTTTTGTTTTTGTTTTGTCATTGCGACGCAAACCTAGATGTACTTGAAAAGAGAAATAAATCACAGTGGAGGAATTTCCTCCATCACATTGAACTGTGGACATATCTCTGGGGTCTTATTTTTGATTGTTGATGGATGTGAAATGGCTCAGCCTTCTGTGGGGATGGACCTGGCATCCTTGGCAGATGGAACTGGGCTGCAGAAGAAAGAAAGCTGAGCAAGCCAGGACAAAGAAGCCAGCAAAGCAGTTTTCCTCTGCGTGGTCTCTGATTCAGTTCCTGCCTCCAGGTTCTTCTCCTTTTGGTATGTGTCGTAGCACAGGTTTCTATGTAAAATCACACTTGTTTTCTACTTCTCAAGTAAATACAAAGAAGGATGAATTTCCTGAGATGTAAATGCATGAACCATGCTATTTGTTGTAGAAAGTTTTGTGTTTGTGAATTAAACACTTAAGTTTTTCTATCATTTCCAGTAGCTGCACACCATATTCAACAACTAAATATTCTTTCTGATGCTCTGCTCTCCTCAACAACTATTTTCTGGGAATCTACTGTATGTGCAGCCTGCAGTAATAACAAGTTGATTAGAATCATGGCAAATCTCCCTAGCTTTATGTATTGATTAATAAGTATTTATACCATGTAAGTACTAGTTGAGCATCTTAACAATGGCCCTTTCTACTTTTACTGTCAAGAGTTTGGGGATGGAGTAGCAAATCTTTCTATTTGGGCTCTTTTCAGGCTAACTGACAGTTGGTCCAGGGCTGTCTTCACATCTAGGGTTCATGAAATGCTTAACGCCCTGGCACATGGCACACCTCAGTATCTTGCTGTAGACTGGCTGAATTGCCACTTCTCTCCTTTTCGTAGGCTGTTGGTCAGGGATTGGCCTCCTCAGCTTGAGACTGTCCTCACTTAGAGATGGAATACACAAAGTAATAGCTCTCTTCCTCCCAGACAGCAGGAGGCCATCTACTCCTCCTTTTCATATGTAGCTCCAAACCTTGACAAATTTCATTATCCAAATTGGAAAAACAAATCACACTCACTGACATATGGCCCACCTCACCATAGCAACCTTTAAGCACTGGGAAGATAGCAAGCTCACATCTGCAAGTTTCTAAAAATTCCAATTTTCACTTGAAAGCTTGAACTGCGCTATTGGCAGCATGAGCTAATGGCTGTTTTGCTTGAGGTAACAGGGTCAATTTGTTCACCTACCTCAAGATAATGAGTTCCAAAATGCCCACGCTGTATAACCATAGTTTGTTTGTTGCTCTTAAGTAGAAAGGGCGCTCCATGAAAAATATAGCAATAGCGCAGCATGTGAGCTATTTGCTTTTCTTAAGAGAGAAAAAAGTCTTATCCTTGTGTTTGGCCTCAAGACCCTTTCAGAAGGTCAGTAGGGTTAACTAGGTTTTCATAATAACATTAAGATGCCAGCCGCCTTTTATCACTGGTTCAGCAGTTGCAAAAGCAGTAAGATGGGATGATTGACACTTGGACATGACCAGAGATCACAAAGAAGCCATCATGTGCTACGCCACCCTGACGCTGGCAGTCCAAGAGAAACATTGACATCTTCACTTAGGTAGGCCCTTGATCCAACAGTATGTATTCTGCAGTTTTTATTTGTCTATCTTGGTCCTTCAATGCACATCCTTTGTTATTGTAAGAGAGGAGAGAGAAACCCTCCATAGTTCTTATATGTTAAACCCTCAAGATAACCGCTGTAATGTTGAAGATTAATTCATTGAAAATCTCAATAAGTATTATACTTTGCTGATTTGATTCTAGTCCTGTAAAACAACAACAACAACAGCACATTTTCAGCTCATCTGAGGTTGGTTTGTTACGTGAAGGATGATGTGATATTTCTCCTGAAGTTAGCAGGAGATTGTCCCCAAAGTGATATTTTACAGAGCTTTACCTTATTTTTTCAGTGTATTGTAATTTGAAGAGTTGTAAATCTGATAGTAAAGCTAAGTACAGTGAACTAAGGGCCCCAAACCTCAGTAATCTTGGAGGTGATCTGAAATTCTAAACAGGAAAAAAACTAAAATATATCCTAAACCTAAACTCTCCTTAATTCATAAAAAATCAAGACAAAATTATAAAGGTGTAACATACTTCTCGCTCTTTCAATTTTGTTTACATTGCTTTTATAATGTATATTATTGTAAATGTTCATTGCTTTACTTTTCAAACATTTCAAACAGTTTTAGGGTTTTTGATGATATCCTTTGGACTTGGAAGCAATCTATTCACAACTAGAAAACTGGGTTTAGATGGAAATGACTGCGTTATTATTTGAGCCATACCATTTGCAAGCTGCAAGTCTTTTATGTAGGGTTTCTTTTTGTTTCTTTTTAGCTTTTCTGTATTTTACGGTCTTCCTCACCATGGGGAGAAAAGTTTAATGAAGATCTGCCCCATAGCCATGCTGTAGGCTTTGGACAAGGGGATGGAAGATGCTTTGGTTTGTCACCAGTATCAGTAATTACCAGTAATACCAGCTGGCCATTCTTACAAAAAGGCACCTAGCAATAAGACCCATTGTACGTTAGGGAATTTTATGATACATTCCGTAAAAACCAAAAATGTTTGGATGAACTCTTTCACATATTCTTTGGTAAAGAATTTACAAGGTTTTGGCTAAATATTTTTGTTTTACATGTTAATGCTTTCTACCTCTTCTGTAAAATCACTGTAAATTTTTATCACTGTGAAGAAATGAATTATGAAAAGGAATGGAAGAATAGTGAGGGAGCTGGTGATGTGTGCATCTGTGACTGGAAACTGATGGCATGTCAAAGGGTCCAGAGGGCTGACTCCCACATTTATCTTTTGAAGACAATGGGTAGGCCCATCGCTGAGTATTTCCGATGCATGCTTTGCTCCAAAAACCTGAGGCCTATCAGAATAGGCAAGAGGGCAACTTTGCTCACACATTGCCTTCAAAATAAGTCATGAGTTTTAAGGCTAAGCCGAGCTGGCATGCAAAGGGACGGCTGTTGATCTTTTATCCTAATTTTGGATTAATTGTGATCTACAGCCTTGCGTAAACATGCTACGGCTGTGCTTCTGCTCCTCCACAGCTAAACATTAATCCTTCTTAATACTCTAAGTCAACTTTTAGTCCTTAGCAGAATTTACCTTAATCTCTTAGTAGTAAGTTAACTGATTTACAAAACATAATCCATGAGCCGAGAATCTTAAGGATGTGTGATCAGCAGCAATCTACCTTTACCCAGTTGACTTGACTTGACACAAGCTGCAAAGTGAGCCGATGAAGAAGATGACCCCATATTGCACATTTGGGCAATGCTATTTTCCATTGTATTTTAATACAGCAGACCAGCAGCTGAACTTCTGTTTTCTGGAGTTGGTGCAAGCATGTGTGTGTGTGTGTGTGTGTGTGTGTGTGTGCGCGCGCGCGCCCATGATTTGCAGTTAGTATTTGTAATTTTATAAGTATGCCTAATAGGAGCCAATTACTTTTCTGATTTGTATTTCTTTTATTCTCCTTCGGTCTTTGCAACTAATATAGTCAGTCATCTGAATTAGTGGCAGATCCTTCTCCATGCTTAGGTACCATTTGACTTTATTTCCTAATTATTTAAGCATGTGCTTTATGATCATGGAAAACTGCCCTGTACGCAATGTCTGGTTTCAGTCTTTCAAATTGGAGTACGAGCATCAGTATTAGTGATGACAACCTCAGATGACTCTGTAATGTAATTTGCTCCTGAAAATCATTCACATAGCATGGATTTTAAATTTGAAACTTACATGGCTCTTGAGGTCACCCAAGGTTACATTCTCTCTTACTTCGAGCCAGCCAGGAGGTGCTTTTCTATCTGGAAGGCTGCTCCATCTCACTCCAGTCAGAACTCTCTGACTTCCTGAAAACCTCTTTCCTGTGAAGACCTCTCTTAAATTACAGAAGTAAGTCTTATCAAGCCATTGCCCCAAGACAAAAGATGACAAATTAGTTTCTAAATACAGTTCTTCATTACCATATTCTGAGCCCAGGGACTTCATTCTCTTTAAGGAAATACAAATGCTCACGTTGCTTGCTCTATATCTACAGAGATGTTTGAAGTTGGCTGCTTCTTTGTAAAGTCACTGTAGCTGTTGGGTCCATTTACTTATTCACAGGTATGATGAAGCCCTGTCTAGAAATGCTGATGAAGAAGTGTGGGGAATAAACTCATGACCACTGTTGAGCAACTTTAATTAGGTTTTTTTTATTGCATCTAGAAACTTGTTTTTCTTCCTTAATGTGCATCTCCAAGAGTGCACGGTCATGCATCGAGTGGGCACGAATGGACTTGGGTATGCACACTTACTGGTATCATTTTTTGTTCTCTCTCTCACCCTAGGAAGGTGATCACCAAGAAAAAGGCAGTAGTGCTTTGTGTGGTGAGTGCTCATGGTACAGGTTTTTGTACCCATACTCAGTCTTGGAAAAATGTTCTCACAAGATGATGATGATGATGATGATGATAATGATTATATACATTGTCGAGGAGAAAAGCTGCTAGAGAAGGAGCAAGTCCAGGTAAGGGGGATGGAAGTAGCCTGAAAGGAAGTTATGAAAAGCTGCCTCTGAGACAGGAAGAAACACCTTATCCCACGAGACTTGTCAACTCATGGTTGAACTATGTATTTTTGCTACGCTTTCTTTGTACCAGAGACAGGTCCAGCAAACACAATACATTGCTTGGGTTTCTTTTCAGTTAAATTCAGCATGTTGTAATTTGTGGCACATTAACTAGTCTGGGTGAAAGTTTTATGTTTTGGTAAAGGAAGTATGGTTTTCTCTACTGAGTCTACAAGAGAAAACAGGGTAGCTACAATCTAACAGCTCCATAGCACTATGAGTGATGGTAGACACAGCTGGAGAGACTCAAAGCAGAGCAGTGACATGGAATATGCTGGCCATCATTCATAGAATTATTTTGTTCTCAGCACTGCTTTAGGCACGTCGGTTAACCTACCAGGGAACAAACCAAACACAATTCTTGATCCCTGGAGCCTTTGTTCAAGTGAAGAACAAGAGTGGGGCCAGACAATCAGCAACAGATGTGATGAATCACTCATAAGATCTGTTAGAGGATGAAAGTACTGTAGAACAAAGAAGGAATAGGGCAGGATGATGCAGCTGGTAACTACCAGGTAGTGGGAGTGACGTTTCAGATCGCCTGCAGCAGCAACAGTGTGTTTGAAAGGAGGTAATTGAACTTGGTGAAGAACATGAAAGGTGTCTCAAGGAAGAATTCTACAGACAGAAGTAAGAAGAACCACAAATCTTCCAAGAAGGGAGAGTTCTCAGGGCTACCAATTTAGGGGCAGAAGATGGAGCCAGGTAAGTGAAGAGTACCAGATAGATAAAGGGGAGAGAAACGGTCAGAAAGGACATGTCTCCAGGTCACCAGGTCTTGGTTAGAATTTTGATATCTTGTTTCAAATTCGGTGCCTTTTGGGAAAGTGATGTTATTTGACCAGCATTGACAAAGACACTGATCTCTTCATTGAAAATGGACTACCAAGGAACAAACACTGAAGTAAGAGGACTTTGCAAGCTGAAGCCAAGTGTCCTGAGGACACTGGATGAGTTTCAAAGACCAGACTCCAAAAGGGCATAGAATGAAGTGGTCAGTGTGTTGAATTCAATTTTGAGACATTATATAAACCCTTATTGACAATGTTCATAATCACTGGCTCACTCCTTGCCTTTCCCTTCTTGATTCACTATGATCTACGATGAACTGTAAGTTCTACCTCCTATTCTGAAAGTGGATGTGCTCAGCAATGCTGGGGGGAAAAAGACCATTTAACCAGCAATTTTGTAATGTGACTAAAGCATTAAAAAAAATGAGTTGGAGGTGAGTAGTGGATGAAGTGACAGGAAGTGATGACTGTTACTGTAGTGCAGGTTTGAGAAACAGCATGAGGGGTGAGCGACATGGCTCAGCAGTTAAGACTGCCCGTTGCCCTTGCAGAACTTCAGCAAAAACAAGGTGGCTGAGAACATCCATATGACAATCACGAGCACGAGAAATCTGAATATGACAATGAGTTGATCCAGGGGAATGAAGCAGATGCTCTTTGCTTTGATAGCATGTACTGGGCTATCACTTCGCGGCAAAATGTCCCCTTTGATGAGATCGCATTCACTCTATCTCACCAAGCTGTTCTGGAAAATGGGATCCTCCAGTTTCAGCCTCCTGAGTGTCTGCCTCACGGGCATGTGGCACCATGCCTTACTAAGGTAGAAGTTTAGCATGAGAAGAGAGAGATGAGGATGTGAAGTCCTTTCCCTTTCCAGAGAGGAAAGGATGTCCAGTAAGGCGAGTGGCAGAGTCCTGTCTGTACCCCAGCTTCTGGTCCTACAGATATCTTGTGAGCCACACTGCTAGCCAATTAGTGGGGTTGTTACGAGCGTTGTAAAACCGTTTCCTTCTGAATATCCAGCTCCCCTACAGTTTTAAAAATGCTTTAACGGTCATTAAATACAAATGAAAGAGACTGATGGCCACAGAGATATCTACCAAGCTCTTGAAAATACAGACTGGTTAGAAACAAGAAGAATCTTTGAAATTAGAATTTTAGAAATTGAACTTTACTGTTTAATTTTTCTTAAAAAGTGCACTCTTTGGAACTTAATACCATGAAGTAAGATATTAGCGGTGGGTTGCAAAGGTCAGGACAAATGTGGCCTGTAAGTAAGACTGAGCACACTGAAAACAAGGCATGAAGGAAGTGTGAACAGAGGCCCTTCAGTCACTTCTTCCTCATGCAGGAGCCCGATAGCCATGTTGTAAATTCATCTACAACTTATTTGCAACTCGGTGAAGACTTTTCTTGATTATTTAAGGGACATACATGATTTGCTCCAAGTCATTTGCTTGAATCTCAAAGCCATACAAAGTGACTTTTGGCAATTAGGTAATCGAAAGGGAAATGCCAGTTTGCCACAAAGGCATGGTTGTCGTGGGTGCAGCCACCTGTACCAGAGGCTTCAGCATATATGTATGCTTATTTATTCTCACCAAAGGGAATAAAATGGATTACGAAATGGAGGGAATAGTAAAGTTTCGAGGTCCCCTGCCCCTTTATTCTTTTACAGTTTTACAAACTCTTGTGGGTTGAGAGAAAGAGAAACAGTAAAGTGGAACGAACAGTTAAGGAAGCAAGCTTTTGAACTTGACACCCTGGCTTGGACGCCAGCTCTGCCACCTGTTCTCTGTGAAACACAAGGACTTAGTTAACCGCTTTGTAAGATGGGTGTGGTAATAGAAACTACTTGCCTAATCAGGTTCCTGACAACAGGAACCACGAAGGCTTGCACACGTCACAAACCTATACTGAAAGTGCTAAAATCATAGCCTTATCCACTACAAATATAATCGACTGCAATTTATTTGGGGCAGGTGAGTCAAAGTGCAAAGTAAGCTTTTAGTAAATTGTTACACTCCTTGGCAGTGAACTCGTGGTCATAAAATGTCACTGTCTCATAGAATTACTGAGTGTGGCATGGAAGTAAAAGTCTGAAATGAAATAGATGGGTTGGAGCAGAAGTGACACTGAGTCATTAGAAAGCCACTCATATTCCAACATAGTTTAATATATTTTTTTTTACCAAGAACATGGCTGAAATGTTTAGAAATAGAACACACACACACACACGCCACATTGTATGTTTTAAGAATGTGCACTTAAATAAATGTGAAGATAAACTAAAGAAGCATAAAGGTAACCAGTATAACCTGTAAGGCCAGAGAACTTTAAAAGCAACAGTAAAGGTCTAGGGAGCACAATTCAGATAAATATCAGATTAATTATCTCAGAGCAAATGTCCAGACCTCCTTTGTCACTACACTGTGGGCATCAGAAGCATTGCTGAGACCCCCTCTGTGGCCTTCTTTTACATGGGGGAACCCTGTGCTGGGCATTACTTGTGGTTTTGTTTTATCTGACCAGTTGAAGGAGCAGGGATTGTATTGGGTTCCTAGAGATGTGACAGCAAATTACCACAGACTTGGTGGTTTGCAGTAGAAATTGATTTTTTTACAGCTCTGGAGTCCAGAAGTCCAATGTCAAGGCATGGTCATGGTCTTTTACTCTTCTGGATACTCTGGGCACCCTTTGGATGTAGCTTCATAACTCCAAACTTGGCCTCTGATGTAATACTTTTTATTCTGTCTTCTACTTTCTATTGTAAGCAAGCCTGTCATTGGAATGACCTCCACCATCCATTGTCCTCCATAATCATCTGGAGGCCGTAAATGCAGTCACTTCTGCAGAACACTCCAAATAAAGTTACATTCACAGACCCTGTACTTTGGAACACGAAACAGCACTCTACCTGGTTCTTATCTCCTGAGCTGTTGTAGCCCACGTTTGCCAATTGTTGTTTGTGTTAATATTGGTAGCCCGGTGCATTTTTCTAAGTATTCAAATATTTCCTTTCCTACTTTTCTATCTTACACTAAGAGTTTCTTCTTGATATTTCCTTCCTTTACTCAGTTCCAAAGTTGATGGTGTCATACATTTTAGCATTTTTGATTGGTTAGGGTAGCTCTCTATTTTCTGCATAAATTAATGTTTCATTTATATCACTATGTAAATCAACCCAATATATAAAAGTGTGATGACAAGATGACAAGAGTGGAAATGCAATACAGGCTAAGGTCTAGATTCTGAACTCAAACAATTTCATTTCCAAGCCACTTTGTTGGCTTTAGCCAGTCACAAACTAGTATGATTCACTGACTGGGGAAATGTGAAGGCTTTTAGAGTCTGCATGCCTTCAGAAACCAGGCATGTTGCTGTCCACCTCAATACCACGGGTTTTCCAAAAGGTCCTTGCTTAGAAAAGCTTGGAGGTGCTCTATGCTATCAGTAAGGATGCAGATTGCCTTCTTTGGGGTTCATGTTCCTTCTTCCTCCTCTTTGAGCCCCCTCTGTTTGTAAGCCCAAAGATAGCATTAGATGTTTTCCCAATTAATTTACTCACAGTCCCTCACTGAACCTGGGATGACCAATTCTGGATTGTACAGCTAGCCACCTTTCCTGCGGATGTAGCCTCTTAAGCACTGGGATTTAAATGGGTTCCAAGCTCTCACTGCCACCCTCAAACTTGTGTAGCAACTGTTTTATCCATCGCAACAGCTCCGAAGCCCTAGAGCTGTTTTTCAATTGGATCAGTACTCATAAGGAGTATGGAGCCATTGGTTATCAGATTTTATATAAACTCTCTGAATGAAGCAAGAAGTGAATGACTGAACAGTGTTTAGGGTCAGCCCTCTTGACTTGAAACCCAGTGCCATCTCCATAGTAAAACAATAGCCTTAGACAGCAATGAAACACTAATTCAATTTTTTTGTTCATTTACTTCTGTTGCTCTCTCTTGCTCTCTCTTTGTGTGTGTGTGTGTGTGTGTGTGTGTGTGCACATAGAGCAAAACGTGTGATTCAGTGCACATGTGGCATTTAGAGCCCAGCTTGGGAGAATCCATTCTCTCCTCCCACCATGTGATTCCTGGGTTCCAATTCAGGTCACTGGGCTTTGGTGGCAAGCACCTTTGATTTTACGAACCTAAATGCAAATGTTCCAGAAAGTATTTCTAGAAAATTATGAGAAAGAATAGAAAGTAAGACCTATACTAAATGAAATGACATTCCCACCCTGGGGACCTTTGAACAGTACGGGGGTAGCCCTTTCAATGAATTGTGATATATGTGCACACTCCACACATACTCCACCTAAGAATTGGCATTTGGTAGGAGACATCCACAGGAAGTGGGCTGCTCTTGGTTGACAATATGAAGTATGATAGAATACTTAATAAGGCTGGCAACCTCCAAATGATAGCAGAGTTTCATGCTGATCATTTAAAGTATTAACCACAGGCATTTGTGTTATTTATTGCTGACATTGTGCACTTTTTTCCATCCAGGGAAATCTCTCAGAAGTCATATTATTAGTTCAGATGACAAAGGATACTATTTCAGATTTGGGTCTAAAGCTTCTTAATGGTATTTTTATTATACATGAAACCACATACCATTTCAGACCATGTCTTTCAATTTCTATGCTTATTGAAGTTGCAATTAATACTCATTTATTCTCTTAATGAAAGACATATTCATGACATTACTTACTAAATGATAAATACCTCTCTTGTCTCTCTTGTAGAATTTGGCTTTTAAATTAATTATACCTTTAAGAGAGAGAGAGAAAAAAAAGAAGAAAACTTTACTTGGCAAAATCCTTTGCCAAAGATCTGAAGATAGTGGTGGACTGCGCAATTTGTGACTGTGTGTCTTTGTTTTCTATATATCTCATTAGCATATTAGGCCTCGCTAGCCTAGCAGATTTAAAGCCGATCCACAGGGCATGAGAGGGCATGAAGAAAGCAGCAATTATCTCAGCAGAGCAATTCTGCTTGTCTGTTTTGTTTCTGTTACTTTTATGACAGTGGCTCCTGCATTAAAGTTTTGTTTGAAACAGAACGCTGTTAAATGTCCCTTTTCAACGTAAGAATGCTCAGCGCCTCTCCATTCCCACATATGCACACACGCTGCATGGCAGTACGTACATATTCTAGTCCTGTGATCTGAGGTGCTCAGGAGGTTAGAAACGAGTTTCATTGAAGCCAAGGTCACATGTCCACACTTCTGCTAGACGGCAGAGACTCACGGAAAAGATCTTGCTCTCGAGCCATGGGTCGCTTTTCAATCCTTGCCCACCTTCTACCATGTACATTATTGCACATGAGAGCTAATGCGAGGCAGCTGCCGGCAGTCTCTTGGCACACAAAAGAGGCTTGGCGCTTCTGACGATCTTCATTGTTGAAGTAAGGTGACAGAGACATTCAAACTAATGTATGACTTGTGGCTAGCCACTCGGGCGTTGGTTTGGGGAATTTACTCTGAGAAGAAACTCTTGAGTCCTCTAATCTAAAGGGCCAAAGGGAGCCTTAACAGACAGTTCTCATCCTAAAGAATCCTTCTCTTCTAAAATCTCTCGGTTCACTTTCCCCATCTTCTAGAGACAATTATGTTTTTATTTCTTAATAGAAGATTTAGTAAGCTTCATATAAACTTGAAGCTTCAAAACCAGTGAAAAATCTTCCTTTAAGTATAAATGAAGTGAGTGTACACGGGCCTGGTGCATTGCTTTGCAGCTCAGAGATGCACCTATTAAACACTAATGCCCATCTAAGCGAGCCACATGAAATAAATACAACATAAGATATTCCAACATTGCTCTACCCACCTACATACCTGCCTGCCTGCCTGCCTGCCTGCCTATGGAGACAGGTCTCATTATGTACCCAACTCTCTTGGAACTCACTGTATAGATCAGAGTGGCCACAAACTCACAAAGACACATGGTCCACCTGCCTCTGCCTCCTAAGTGCTGGGATGAACATGGTATGGCTGGGACCAATATGCATGGCTGTATCCAGGCTTCTGAGGTTTCTAAAATATTTCCGAGAGTGGTTAAAATCAGCTACAATAATGCAGTGAATTATTTAAGAACGTTGAATGGTTCGCAGTCACTTACAACTCCAGATTCGTGGGATTTAACATCTTTTTCTGGATCTGTGAACACCTGGATACATGAAATAAAATCACACAGATGAACCTATAAATAAAAACATATATATGTGTGTGTGTGTGTGTGTGTGTGTGTGTGTGTGTGTGTGTGT
>NW_026596095.1:16442783-16487732 GCF_907164565.1 Psammomys obesus | reverse complement strand
CTGTCTGCCCTTCCAAAGGATCCAGCTTCAATTCCCAGCACCCACATGTAAGGTCACAATTGTCTTTAACTCCAGTTCCAAAGTATCCAACACCTTCATACTAATGTACATAAAATAAAATTAAATAAATTACAAAAGAAAACAAATGTTGACGATCATTACATCTCTTGCATTAAAAAAACCTGGAAATCAGAAACCCACTGAACTTCAATAAATCACACTCAGGTAATAATATAGGAGGGTAATAAATCAGCACAAGAACTGTTAAGATTCTGGCTTTTCATGCTTAGGGTACTAATATATGTGTACTTTCTTTCTGGAGAATTATTCAAGTTTGTGTGTGTGTGTGTGTGTGTGTGTGTGTGTGTTCTCTGCATCTTCATATATCTTTCTTTGACCTCGTAGCTTTTATTTGCTACAAAAATTGTACATGAGCATATTTATATTTAAATCTTTAAATATGTATTAAGACCTCAGCGGTCCTCTTGAAGGGACTATGAGCACTGACAGTGATGGGATCATATTCTAACTCATCCAGGGCCATCTCCTCTCTGAGGCACACAAAGGTCTCGATTACTGTTTCGTAGAACCAAAATGCGGAGTCCTACATAGTCTCTCTAAGTCTGTTGAAAATCACACTGATGACAAATGTAGCGGCCTTCCTTCAGCAAAGCGAGGTGAACTGAAATCTTAAGTTCGGCACATGCTCAGATTTTGCAGATAAATGCTAGATAAGAGCCTGTGGGGGGAGGCAGAAGAGGTGATAAGTGGTTTGTGTGTGGTTTGTCCCTGACACAATGTCAAGAGCAGAGGGCATCTTGGGTGAACACGGCTTCCACAGCGTGACCTGTGTCTCATGGTTATGTTCATGTCCAGGGATCCAGGGCAAAACCACAATTGACTTACGGAGTACGTAGCAGTGTATGTTCAGGTGTGGAAATCTTTTTCTCCCAGAAGTCCACAAATACTGTCTTACCATTTCAGTGTTAACTGTTTTGATAGGTGGCTGCTTTATATTGAAAATATAGGTGGCTGCTTAGGTGGTTTATTTATTAAAAAGCTACTTCTATGTACAACTGGATATGTAATCTAAACATTGAATGATAGAAATGCGATAATTAAACATTTTTGACATTCATTTTTAGTTAACTTCAAATTCTTCAGACAGTCAAGCCAACTTAGATATAGTCTTAGGTATAATATTTTTCAGGAATTGCAGGCATAAACAATGCTTACAACTATGTATGTCCCAAAGTTCACAAGTTGTCTCTTTAGTTATCTGAGTGTTGCTGTCAATAACCAGAACCAAAAAAAAAAAAAAAAAAAAAAAGAAAGAAAGAAAGAAGGAAAAATCAAGAAACACTTGTATTTTGCCAGTGAACAAAGTGTGCTAGCTGTATGAGGCTCCCAGTTGAAAGCCCAGATCTGGTTCTTGTACAGGTCAACACCCCTCCTTGGACGTCTCAGAGACACCTCAGAATCAGCCTGTTCAAGGCTGAACTCCTGATCTTCTCTCCGACCTGGCCATCCTTCAGCTCTTCGTATCTCAGTTCTTGGCACTGGCATCCACCCATTTTGTGGCTCAGAAACGAAAGGGTCATTCTTCATACCTCCAGCTTCTCAGCCCTCCCTTCAATCCATCACAAGACCCTTTATTTGCATCCCTGTGGAAAATCTCAGCTCTTCCAAATGCTCTCTATTTCTGTGGCCTCCATCCTTGTCCCAGCCGTTGTCTCTGGTCGACTTCCTGCCTTCTGACCGAGGTGTGAGTCGCTTCTCCTACCAGCAACAGTTTGCCAGTGACCTGATCAAAGCTTGACTCAGATCAGACCACCTTGTCGCATCAAACGCTTTAACCATGTATCGTGGGCTTGGGGAGGAGCCTTAATTACAACTGCCTGCAGTCTCACCGCTACTCATCCCCCTAGCAGCACCCTCCCCATCATCCTATGTGGTACTTGAGTGGACTTGCTCTTCCTTTAGCATGTTACATCCATGCCGCCGGGCCTTGGCATAGGCTCCTCTCTGCCTGGAATAAATCACTCCCAACATTGCTAAGCCACATTTCTCACTTGTAGGCGTACAGTGAGCCCTTGTAGTACCAGTTTGTGAAACATTTCTACATCTTTTTGGTGCCACTAATCCCGGTAGTAACAGTAGTCCCTCTCTGTTTCTTTCTTCTCTATGCTATGTTTCTGGCACGGAGTATGTGGCTGGGTTAGTTGTCACTTATTAAATGCCCATTGAAAGAATAGCCAAATACACAATTGAGGTGACTTTTTTTTTTTTTTTTTTAGTTTGTTTCAGCATGTCCTGATGAATGATGTGGAGGTTCTTGTATTTTTTAACTTAATTTTATTCTTTTTTTTTTTCCTAAGAGCATCCAAAGTATGCCTAATTTGAAATTGAGAATGAGTGAGAGAGAGCGACAGGCCCAGTGGTAACTTGTTACTCTAGCAGAGTAGGGATGTGGGGTGAGTTTCAGAGAGAAGAGAGACAGAGAGATGGGAGGGGAGAAGAGAAAGCAGAGGAGTAGATCAAAAGTGGATGGAAAGAGGGCAGAAGTGTGCTGCTGTTTGTTATCTCCCAGCGAAGAGCAAGTGACAGAAAGGCTGACCTTCTCCCAGGGGAACTGTTTACATGTGTCCATTCCAAAGATACACACATGCATAGGCACGCTCACATACGCATACCCATGTACACATACCCCCAAAATTAGTTTCTCACCTGAGTCCAAACAGGTGCATGAATGGAAAAATATGTGATCTGGACTCAGGACCCATTATTGTTATCTGTTTCTGTTTTGTTAGGGCACAGGGTCTCAAAATAGCCCAGGCTGCCCTCGAACCCACAATCTTCTTGTATCAGCTTCCCAAGCGTGAGGTTTAGAGGTAGACACCACCACCTCATCTGACCTGAACTCAGGGTTCTTGGCTCCCCATGTAGTGTACATTATTCTTCCACCGGATTAAAATATCTCTGTATTTTTGTGTTTAAGGGTAATGAGCTAAAACTACTAACAGATTATATTTAACTATCGCTGAGCATTGATTTAAAATATCTCACTCGGTAAGAAAATTAAAAGAGAGGAAAAGAAGGGAGAAGTCTGCCTAGCACCCCCCTGACCTATAACAGGCCTCACGATGAACATGGCCTTTAATAAAAACAACCCACCCCTGCATTTTCATGTTGTCTTTTAATATAATAATTCTGTAAACACACACATTAATTTTCTCAAGTCTGTCACAGGAGTCTTGGCTGATTGCCAGCCAAATACAAAATCTTACAAAGTTTTGATCCCCCCCTCACACTGGCAGCTTTTCCAGAGGTTACTGCCTAGGAAACACACTTTCAGTCTCTGCTTAGTACTCGAACATTCGCTTGACTTTAATAGGCTGGGATGATTTCAGCTTATAAATCTTCAACTGGAGGATAAAGTTCAAGTAGATAAAATCAAACAGATGTTGGTGGGAGGATTTCTTCGTGACCCATAAAAGTGCTATCATCAAAGCTGAGAATCATTTGTTTTGAATTATTACACTGTTATCAAAAGGATTGTAACCGTCTGTTTGTTGAGGAATTGGATCTGTTTATCTGAAAACAGAACAAAGATGCCAGGCTGAGGCGTTCCTGGGAATGTGCAGTTCAGACGATGGCTGACACTCGGGGGGCAGCTGAGACGCTCTGATTGACATTTGTCGGCAACATGGGCGTCGGGGCATGCCATTCCTGAGCAGCAGCCAGAACGTGGCTGAAGCAGGGGTGGGGTCAGGCTGGGGAAACCCCACAGGAAAACTAGAACGCTAGCTTCCAAGTGAAGAATTAGCTGTTAGGGAGCTGAAAAATAACTCATTTTCTGCACCTCAGACGGCAGGCTGGGAACGTGTATGGAGACACGGCTTTCAGGAGGTCCATTTGAGAGGGGATGCAGTCCACAGACCATGGGCTGCTGCTGCGGTGGGACCGTTTTCACTGTGTTGTGCCCACCCCGTCTACAAAGAGGCTCTCCAAATGCCTTGTTCTAAGTATGAATTCAGGATGACCTTAAAAGGCAACACATAAATGCAGAATATTAAAACGTTACATAAAGAAATGTTAAACTATAGACGACTGGTACATTGAAATGGCCCCTGTTTAGTTATCAAGTCCATCAACATACAGGTTATCAAGTGTATCAACATACACTGAGCACTGGCACTATTAAAATCTAACCTAGGAGAAGGTTCTCACTGCTGCACTGTCCCCAGAGGAGTTTGGATGTGCTGGATAGCCTACCTCCCCTCCCCCCGTATGAGCAAGGCTTTCTTTGCCTCAGCACTTGTGTGTTCTCAGCTCTTCCTGGTTGCTTTGCTTTCATCGTTTTATTAATGATAAGCCGTTCATGTTTTCTGCTCGCATATAGGTGTCTGTAGTTTGCTACTCTACAAGTTCGTGTTGTCATTTTCAAGAAAGTCTGGCGATAGTTGCTTTTGGTTGCAGGGTGTTCCAAGCTCTGCTGGAGTGATATGTGATATCTGTGAGTGTGTATGTACATATGACACAAATATACATATGTGTGTGTATGTATGTGTGTGTGTGTGTGTGTGTTTGCTCTTCTTTCTTATGCCTGAGAATAAGAGCCTAAGAAATTCTTCCTGAACAATGAGAACACCATTTCTCCATGAAGACAAACTACTGCAGAGTATATGGTCTGGACTATTTCTTCCAGCACTTAGTGAAGAAGGCTCTGGACTTTAAGGGGCTATCGTCTGCTGTGTTCTCTGCTGGCTTCTGGGCTTAATTTCCTCCACCATAGATTAAGTGAGCAGAGCAATGCTTGTCTTTCAACTGCACTCGGTGGACTGCAAGCTCGTGGTGGACAAGGGACCTCAGCTACCAAGGGTTTCTACCTCCCATAGCAGAGCTAGTGCAACCCTACTCTCCCGAAATCACTTCAAACACCCTTAGGTTACATGTGTATCGGGAATTAAAGCAATTGACATGCTGTTTGATTTTTTTCTCACTCTGTCTGGATGTCAAATGTAGAAATCTTCAGTTCAAGTAAGATCAGGTGTTACTGCCTTTTTTGTGCTGTTTTTTTTTTTATGATTTACACCATTTCTCAAAAAGATAGTCTCTATTATCTTCTTCGGTTGACTGTGAATCTGAGCTTTTATTCTTAGACATGATTATCTTTTTGAGAACAGGACCCAGGTGACGTCTGAGTAGGTGCACACTGATACTATATGAATATCGCTCTGCATTTTGCTCTCCATGAATTATTTTCAAATCTAATTCAATTGAAAACATGCAACGTTTTCCTGCATTTATTTAAAAAAAAAAAAGTTAAGTAAAACAAAAGTATAAATGGGAAAGTGTTACATGTGGGAACCATGGTAATTCCTGGCTAGAATTATAGACAGAGGGCATGTCTAGCATGACTCAAACAGTAATAGATGGACAGCGTGGTGCTGAAGATGCAGAGGTGTCAGTAACATCCCTAGTCAACTATTCTTGTGACTTTACAGTAGTTCATCTTGCTGTTGACCCTCCAACAGGAGCTAGCATTCCAGGCTCTCTCTTTCCCTTTTCCTCTTCTACCAGAAAATCTTTTAAGGGTGAGAAGTTCTGATGTGAATCATTCAACTACTCAAAAGTGACCTTGTTAAAGTGTATTTTTTTTTTTGCATTTCTTTTTTTTTTTTTTTTTGAGAAATAAAAGAGCTAAAAAGCATTAGTCTATAAAACGACTCAGTGGGTAAGGAAATATGTGGCAAAGCCCAGTGGCTTCAATTGCCAGGATCCATGTGGTGTGAACTGATTCCAATAAATAAATAAGTAGGTAAATAAATATATTTAACTTTTAAAAAAGAACACTGGCTAACTTAGATTTATCTGATAAATGATCTATTATTGATTAAATGGAAACAGAAATTTCTCACTCTTTCCTCTCTGTGTTCTGTGACTGTGTTTGCCTGTCTGTCTGTCTTTCTTCGATGGCCAGTGTTTGAGATTTCATCTGTCTTCTGCACTTGTGGCTTCTGTGGATATTTGTCTCTCCCATTCATTTTCCCATCACCTGACCCCATAGCACACATACCGAAAGATGCACGTATCTACCCTCTGCATAGGTATTCAAATAAAGAAAACAAAATGATCTGGAACGAGAAAGAGTTCCAGGGAGGAAGAGGAAGAGGGAGGAAGAGGAAGAGGAAGAAACAGGGGTGACTATAAACAGTGCATTACATGTATTTGTGCAAAGCAAATGGCATGAAGAAATTTATTTTATGTGACTATTGTAGGCTAATAAAAAATATCTGGAATAAAAATAAAAGAAAAAGAAAAAGCACAAAGTAAGGTACACAGATAAGGCGTTCTCTTGCCTTTCCTGGTTTTCTTCTACTTTTTAATGTATGTGCATTTTGCTGCAGGACGGTACTATTTAAAAGAGAAATGTCACCCAAAGTTTTATGTATTTGAATTATTGATGATGTTGTTGAACCTTGGCAAAGAGAGCATTGCTGGAGGAAATCCTGTCACCGAGGGTTGGCTTTGAAGATTTATAGCCTTGTCCTTTTTAGTGTTCTTTCTCCCCACTTCCTGTGTATGTATATAAAGTGACAACCCAGCTTCCTGATCCTGATGGCTCACCATGCCTTGCCCACCATTAAGGACTTTAGCCCCCTGAAACCATAATGCTAAATAAACTTTCCATTCCTTAAGTTGCTTTTGATAGTGGTATTATATCACAGCAACAGAAAAGTAACTAATACGTGGACCATCGCAGGATATGGTCAGAGGACAGAAGCGAAAAGCCCCATGATGAAATTGCACGTTTGAAGAACGGATGAACCATTTTTTTGGCACATTTCGATAGAACCAAATTTCTTAGCATTGATAGGCATAGAGAGTTGGGGCAAACCTAAGCATGTAAACAATAAAGAGAAAGGAAACCAGGAGGAAAGAAAGAGAAGAGAGGGAAGGCAGGGAGAGAAAGGTGAGGAGAAAAAGAAGGAGAGCCCGAGGCAAAAGAGGTTTAATCATTTATCTTGGGTGTTTCCCATGTTGTATCTTTGGAAGTTAGAACGATAACTGGTCAAGGGCTTATCAATGATCATTCTAATCACTTATTCCCTTTGAACACCATTAACACTTCATGGGAAACCAGAGGTACTTTGACCACACACAGGCCAAAGCTTTTGTTATTTGGATCACTGTAGTTTTTTTTTTTCTTTTATAAATTATTTCTATGAGTGTCAGTATTTATTTGTTTTTTAATTTAATTTATGTGTTTATTTATTACAATTTATTCACTTTGTATTCCCACTGCAGCTCCCTCTCTCTTCTCCTCCTAGTCCCACCCAACCTCCCTCTTCTCCCCCTATGCCTTTTCCCTAGTCCCCTGAAAGGGGAGGACCTCCTCCCCTTCTATCTGACCCTAGCCTATAAGGTCTCACCATGGCTGGCTGTATCATCTTCCTTTGTGGCCTAGGAAGGCTGTACCCTGCCCCCCCAGGGGGAGGTGATCAGAGAGCCTGCCACTGAGTTCATGTCAGAGACAGCTCTTGTACCCCTTACTAGGGAAACCACTTGGAAACTGAGCATCCAATGGACTTCCTTTGAACAGAGGGTCTAGGTCCTCTCCGTGCATAGTCCTTGGTTGGAGTATTAGTCTCTGCAGGGCCCCCTAGGCCCAGATATTTTGGCTCTGTTATTCTCTGTGTGGAGTTCCTGTCCACTCTAGGTCTTTCTATCTCCCTCTTCTTCCATAAGGATTCTGGCACTCTGCCCAAGGTATATCTGTACACCTAAGGAAGCTAAACAACAAGGAGGACCCTAGGGAAGATGCTTAATTCTCATTCAGAAGGGCAAACAGGATAGACATGGGAAGTAGGAAAAGACAAGAAACAGGACAGAAGCCTTCCACAGAGGGCTTCTGAAAGCCTACCCACCAGGGTATGGAAGCAGATACTGAGACTCATAGCCAAACTTTGGGCAGAGAGCCAGTATTTATTAAAACATAGATATTTTCAGATGAAATTTTTGCTAAGGTTGACTTAAAAAATCTGAAAATCTCACAAATATGATGACAAGTTCACAGAAGATCCAATTAGATGGAGGCTGTTGTCGGTTGCCCTTGTAGATGGGGAATGGTGTGTTCTAATTCATGGACTCCTCTTCACTCCAAGGTGCTTAAAGCCTGGCTTTGCATTCACTTGTTCTACTGGCTTAGTCATATGGACATTTGAATATGCAAAACAAATTGTTTTATTTGTATAATTACTATTTTTTTTCTTTATTAATTACACTTTATTCATTTTGTATCCCCCCCTGTGGTTCCCTCCCTCCTCCTGTCCCAATCCCTTCCTTCCTCCACCCTCTGCATGCATGCCCCTCCCCAAGTCCACTGATAGGGGAGGACTTCTTTTCCTTCCTTCTGATCCTAGTCAATTAGGTCTCATAAGTAGTGGCTGCCTTGTCTTCTTCTGTGGCCTGGTAATGCTGCTTCCCCCTCAGGGGGAGGTAATTAAAGAGCAGGCCGATCAGTTTATGTCAGAGACAGTCCCTGTTCCTATTATTATGGAACCCACTTGGATACTGAACTGCCATGGGCTACATCTGTGAAGGGGTCTTAGGTTATCTCCATGGATAGTCGTTGGTTGGAATATCAGTCTCAGACCCTGTGCTCAGATTTTTTGGTTCTGTTGCTCTCCTTGTGGACCTCCTGTCCTCTCCAGATCTTATTATTTCCCACTTCTTTCGAAGATTCCCTGCACTCTGCCCAAAGGTTGCCCATAAGTCTCAGCATCTGCTTTGATAGTCTGCAGGGCAGAGCCTTTCAGAGGTCCTCTGTGTCAGGCTCCTGACTTGTTCCCTCTTTTCTCCTTCTTCTGATGTCCATCCTTTTTGCCTTTCTGGATAGGAATTGAGCATTTTAGCAAGAGTCCTCCCTCTTCATTAGTTTCTTTAGGTGTACAGATTTTAGTAGGTTTATCCTATATTATATGTCTATATGAGTGAGTATATACTGTGTGCATCTTTCTGCTTCTGGGATAGCTCACTCAGGATGACCTTTCGAGATCCCACCATTTACCTGCAAATCTCATGATTTCCTTGTTTTTTTTTTTTTTTTTTTTTTTTTTTTTTTTTTATCGCTGAGTAATATTCCATTGTGTAGATGTACCACAATTTCTGCATCCATTCCTCCACTGAGGGGCATCTAGGCTTTTTCCAGCTTCTGGCTATTACAAATAAAGCTGCTACAAACATGGTTGAGCAAATGTCGTTATTGTGTACTTGAGCCTCTTTTGGGTATATGCCTAGGAGTAGTATGGCTGGCTACAAAACAAAGTTTTAGTGGTTCCAGGAAAAGTCTGAAAGTACCCCCCCTTTTTTTGTGGAATTGAAATGAGTTGAATTTTCCACCACTGTTTAGTTAGGAAAGTTACCTAATAGAAATCACTACCTACCATATCACAAAAGTTCCCTGAATGAAAGAATCGTTTCTCCAAGTATGCTTCTCTTTTCTAGGCAACATGAGGTTCTCTTCAATAATTATTTTGTGACATCTTAACAATTTTTCACTTTCCTTTGAATCATACTCAAAACCTGCAAAATTTTTTTTTTTGTAAATTCTAAGCCACTGTAGTCATGTGTCTATTTTACAGAATAACATGCTTCGAAATGATGGTTTCATACACTTTAAATACAGTTGGCTAATCCCCCCCGCCTTCTCCTGTCTTTCCTCGGACTTCTACTCTTTCCTTAATGGTCTTCTTATACTTTCACATCTGCCCCCTTTCCCATTCAGTTTCTCCTTGTATAATAAAACCTGTGTGACTTGTCTCTCTGACCTGGGATTTTTTCAGTTAACACAATTGTACTGGGTAGTCTTATGTCAATGTAACACAAGTTAGAGTTATCTGAAAAGGGAACCTCAGTTGAGAGAATGCCTCCGTAAAATCCAGCTGCACCGAATTTTCTAAATTAGTGATTGATGGGAAGGGCCAAGTCCATTGTGGGTGGTACCATCTCAGAGCTGGGTTTAGCCTTCTATGAGAAAGCAGGCTGAGCAAGTCATGAAGTGCAATCCAGTAAGCAGTACTCCTCCTTGGTTTCTGCATCAGGTTCTGCCTGCAGATTCCTGCCCTGTCCTGGCTTCCTTCAACGATGAACAGTGATATGGAAGTGTAAGCCAAATAAACTCTTTCTTCCCCAATTTATTTTTGGTCATGATGTTTAGCATTAGAAACCCTATGATCACAATGCTTCTAGTTATGTTCTTTCCTAAAAATGACATAGTTTTGTTCTTTTTTTTTTTTTTGCTAAATAATATCCCAACATTTGTGTACATCACATTTTAATTTTTTATTTTTTTAATTTATTTTTATTTTATTTTATTTTATTTATTTTTGCCGAGGAACACCTAGGCAGTGGAAAGTGCTGGGGCAATATAGCTCAGTAGTAGAATGTTTAGCACACTCAAGGCCCAGGGTTTGACTCCCACCATTGATTTCCATACATATGTATATTTGTGAGAGTGTTTGTGTGTTTTTGTTCAGGTAGACATTAAATAGAAGCTCACAAACGCTTCGTGAGTAGACTCCTACAAAAACAGGTGAATGGAATGTTTTGGTGGGATGGGGAAAATTAAAGAGCTCAGAACGCAGTAAAATCAGTGAAAGCAAATTGTTTTTTAAAAAGAGGCAAGAGAATGCCAAGCCCAATGCATGGTCCAGCATCTCCTTCCCTTTTTTCTTATCTCATCCTTCTTTTCTTCCCTCTTTTTTTCTTCCTTCCTCTTTTCACTGCTCCTGTCTTTGTCTGCCATCCTGTCTGTGTGTTCTTTTGTTTATTTCCTCAGTTCTTCTCTTCTGAATCTGCTGAGCTGCTCTCTGATGGTTACTCTGAGGAATCCTCCCACTTCACCCTGGAGTTTGTTCCTCAGAAAACCCTTTTATTGGAGCCTAAATCAACTGTCAGTAAGTCTTTTTTTTTTTTTTTTTCAGGACTCCAAAGACTGTGGCCTGTCTTTCTTCCCCTTACCATCCAATTTGCCTAGAAAGCATGTTTTTGCCTTGTTGTCCTTCCGTCTTTGGTGTTTCCTAGATCAGCATTGCATTCTGCTCACCTGTGGAGCATCATCTGATCTGGGGGCAGGAAGAGGAAGGAGGTCACCAAGGGTGGGCAGGGGACATACTCCTCGGCTTTCATTATGAAAGTTCTCTCTACACTGATTCTCACAAGATTACTCCCTTTTCCTTACTCTTTACCTGATAGGAGCTTAAGAGGTTGTTAGAAGATTATATAAATGGTTTATGGCTCAAAATACTGTGATGATGCATAGTTATGAATTTGCAACTCTAAACTAATTCTAACAAATAAGAGTCTTTGAAGAAGCACAGCAGAAACTGGTGAGATAATTTTTAAAAGTGTGGATATCTTTTGAGAAGATTTAGAGTTGTAAAAATCATTCAAAGAATTTCCGTAATATTAATTACAAAACAATTCTCTAAAGTATCTATATGTTTTACTATCAATGCTATACTGTCTTTCATTTTCTTTTTTTGTTCAAAATATTTGACAACTTTTAATTTTAAAGAATAATAACTGATTAAATAATACATCAGATAGACTATAGTAAAAAAATACTAGATAGAAAATATGTTGCTTTTGAGGAATAAAATCCAAGATGAATCAAGTCTTTAGTGGCTTTGTTGGACTTTCCTCCTCTACTTTTTCAGAAGCAAAGGGAATATCTGCTTTTTCCTTTGTATCACTGGGGTCCATTGTCTCATGGGTAGATCACAGGGCTTCTCATCAGCACTCTGTTGATAGTGGCTCACAGCAACAAGTGGACCTACTCCCTGAGGCATGGGGTCAGGTCCATCTCTGCCTTCTGTGAGGGGCTATACTCATATAAGAAGTGTCTATGTGTCCCTTAGAAACTCGGTATCAAATAACCAATGAAAACATGAGGGCAGATCGTAAAAACACAGACCAAGAAAGAAAGAGAGCGTTGATGTTGGCTGTCTTCGCTTGCATGTCCCCTGTTTGAGCAGGAAGCTCTGTGTTTTCATTTTTCCTGAACCCTACAATCTAAGCCCCTTGCTTTGTGTTGCAGTTGGACAGAGGGGCCAACATACAAGCTGGGATAATATTGTCAGGCTCCCACGGTTAGTCAGGTCCAAGACATTGGAGCCTTAGACCAAACTTGAGCAGTGGAATTTCTTCAGAAAAGGTCTATTTCTGGAAATATCTAGAAAGACACTCCTTCCTTTCCTATTCTCTGTTTTACATATGCGACAATTATGATAATTCTTAATTAAAAGACATGTTTTTTTTAAGGCTTAGACTAAATTGGATAGAGCAGGCATAGCCAAATTAAGCAATGAAGATGTGCCACCCAGACACTTTTCTGCTAAATCATATTAGGAGGTACACTTTGGAGGGCCCCTTTTTGTAGCAGAGTTGTTGGTTTTGTGCTTTGTTGTGGTTGGTAGTGGAATTTCTTTCTAATGGATGGCAATTTTATATAAAATATGTAAAAAGATTAAACACATGTGTGCAAATGCCTCCAAGCACAGTGTGGAGCTCCCATGAAGCTAATGTTATGTGTTCAATTAGTGAAAATTATCTTCATCACAGAGTAGACCAAAAGCATGTCTTCCTTTCAGGCGAGTTGATTACTGTACTGGAAAGGTACCAAATGGCTACCATCTTATTATGTCCACTGCTGTGATTTCAAATACTAGCATACTAATATATATATATCTGTTCCCATCTGGAGCACCAGCATAGGTGTTCCTCATCTGGTGCCTCCCAAGAAATTCTTTTCCTTGGGTCTGAGTCAGCGATTGCCATGAAGAGATGGCTACTGTTGAAGAAACTGGACCATGCTGAAGGAGCGGGGAGACAAACCGGGTTAAGTAGAGACTGTCGGATGAGAAATTACTGTTGTGGTAATTAGCACACATTTAAAAAATTATTATTATAGTGTTCCAGGCCCATGACATCTTTTCTTTCGGCTTTCTTCTTCTTCTTCTTCTTCTTCTTCTTCTTCTTCTTCTTCTTCTTCTTCTTCTTCTTCTTCTTCTTCTTCTTCTTCTTTTTTTTTTCTTTCCTGAGACTTGTCCTAAGACGAAAGCCAGGGGAAAATGAAGTGAGAATTAGATTAAAGCTGCCGTGCACTGCTGCGTCCTGAGCCTACATGAGCTGCTGGATCAAGGGGCAGCGCTGAAAAAGCTCTGCTACAGTTGCTGAAAGTAAGCAGAGCATCAGAATTCCGTCCCCCTCCGATGCTGTCTGCTTCCAGCGAGGGTCACTGGTGGTGTACCAGGCTCTCTCTCTGAAAAATCAAGGATAAAGAATAAATAACTGTAAGCCTTACTGGCTCAAACAAATTATTTTCCAGTTGGTTGACGGAGTGCTAAGTGAAAGGCAGTGAGCTTGGACATGGACAGCTTGATTGGTGATCAGTGCCGGCCACTTTCAGTGTCCCCAAATCTCCTAACTAAGAAGACACATTGAGTCCGAGTTAACTCTCCATGAGTGCACAGAAAGGCACGGAATAGGAAGGATATTTAGGTTCCCAGAGAGGCTCAGATTTTCCTGTATATCCTTGGAATGATAAGTAATTAATGAACCTTGGATGACATTCTACTTTAATATATGAAAGGCATATTTTATACAAGCTAGTTATTGAGCATGAGTTCTCTATCATGAGTGATAAAGAATTGAATGCCTTTTTTGGTTGCCAGTTATTTGAAAGTTGGTGAACTTTAGACAGTATCAAAACAGGTGTTTTCTTGTTATACTGAAATATTCCAATACACTTGTTATACAGATGTGGGAATTATTTTACCTGAGTGCTGCATATTTAATTAATAGCTGCATATCACCAAAGCATCTATTATCCTTAAACATAAGAAATCCAAAAGAGAGAAAAAGACGGACATCGAGCTAAATTTTCATTTGCTGAATGACAGCTGAAGTAAACACCACCTCCAGTCTTTGGCCATTAGCAGCCACAGTTAACCTGTCAAGGAAGCACTTGTGGCTATTTCTTCTTTTCCAGTGCGAGTGCTGAAAACTTACGATCTCTTTGGGAATTTCAATTTCCTTTATGAAGCTGTCAGGGAAGTCATTTGATGCACTTTTAATTATAAGCCATTATGGATGTTGAAAGTTCCTTCCAGGACACGCAGTCCAAGAGACTGAGAAACATTGCTAGTCATTCTTAACAATTTTATTGGAACTTTATTGCTTAAAAGAGCATATAAAAACTCGGCTTCTTACAGTGTATCTAAAAGGACATCAAAACTTCGTTAACAGTGTGAGTCACCCACGGAGCACTTACTGTGCAATGTTGTATGTACTTTATATACTTATGCTGTTTTTATATGGATTTATTTTACGTGTATAGGTGTTCTGCCGCGTGTATGTATGTGCACACTTGTGTATATTGCCTGAAAAGGACAGAAGAGGGGGTTAGAGCCCCTGGAGCTGTAGTTACAATGATTATGAACCAAGTGGATGTTGGGAACTGGCCCTAGGTCCACTGCAAATACAGTAAGTCCTCTTAACTGCTGAGCCATCTCTCCAGGTCTAATTGCAGTTTTGAAAAAAAATAATCCTTTTTATAATTACTACAAATACTATAAATACTGTTATTATCTGCATCTGAAAGGCAGGTTAAGGAACCGATCAAAGATTATGACAATAGCGTATGACAAGGGAGACACGGGAGTCAAATGCCAAGGGCTTCTAGGTAAAATGCAGTTATGTCATTGTCCTAGCTGGTTACATTCTCTGAATTCTAAGCTTTGAAGCTTCTAAAAAGTAATAAAAGCTAGTAAATGCTCCACTTGAAAACAGTAATGGCACTTCAGTTTCCATACAACTCTGTGGGGTCCTTTTCTGTGGGACAACTTTGCACTTTGAACCAACATCACCTTCAAAATACTGAGGAATATTGACTTTAATTACCGATAGACTGGGGTGTTGTGAAGTTTGATTTCAAGTTGGAAGCGAATGCTGTCGAACCCTCTGTCATGCTTATGGTATGTTTGTGTGCTTGGTTGTGTACATGCATGCATGTGTCCACGTCCACATTAGTATGGAGAAGCATGAAGAAAGATACAAGAAAGGGCTGGAGAGATGGCTCAGAGGTTAAGAGCACTGGCTCTTCTTCCAAAGGTCCTGAGTTCAATTTCCAGCAACCACATGGTGACTCACAACCATCTGTAGTGGGATATGGTGCCCTCTTCCGGCATGCAGGCATACATGCAGGCAGAATACGGTATATATAATAAATAAATCTAAAAAAAAAAGATACATGAAAAGATACATGATTAAAAACTTTATCTGGGAACAATGAGAAAAGTATAATGTGTATTAATTTGTGATAATGTATGAGGGGAAGGGAAAAGTCAGAATTAGAGTAAAATCAAGAAAAACAAAGATAGGGAAAGAGCATGCATCTATAGATTGACTCATAAATACTTATTGTAATATGAATTACAGGCCACTCCAGCCTAGGCATCAGAAACCATAGGATGTGGTGCCTGTTTTGATAGTGGCTCACTGTGGTCTCATGGATGTTACTTTCTTTAGCTCCAGTTTTGACTTTGAGAGTGAAGAGTTGTATAGTTCCTTTGACTTTTTTGAAGAGTTGCTATGGTGACCAAGTGATATGGGTCCAGGTGTTTTGGAAACATCTTGGGATACGCTTTGTCTAGACATAGCTCTCTGTGTTCTATATCTATTTTTTTCTATATTGACAATGAAAAACAGAACTTAAAAGAAAAATAATCTCATATTTAGATATCTGCTACCAATTTTTCCTCTGATTCCTTTTGCTGGTTTTAAAATGAGTCTAACTTCTGCTTCTTAGTAACTACTTGTGCACAAAATATATTTGATTAAATAAAAAATTATAAAGGATTTTATTTTTTATTTCTTTTTTTAAATAAGAGATCTTAAAGACTTAAACATGTAAATAGAAGATTTACACTTCTCCTGGATAAGAGAGGTAAGTTATATAGCTCATTACTATATTGCATTATTTTACTATCATTAGAATTTCAAATTAGTCGTAATAAAACCCACACACTAAGATTAAGAAAATGCTTTTTTATGTAATAAATAAGTACAGTATTTGTGTTAACTCTTTAAAACATTATTAACATTGAGAATGTAGTTAAGAATTTTTCTGGTTTATATACACAAAATAAATATGCCTTTTCCCTCATCACAGAAGCCTCCCTTTACAGAAAATGGAGACGATTACAGACAACCACAACTGGACACAAGGAAGAGATCAACAAATCACTGGAGTCCCGCCCTGGTGAATATGTCTACATCATAACTCCTGAATGTATTGTTCGGGGAACATGGCATAAGAAAGCGTGGAAAGACTGAGAGCCAGAGTACCAGGAAGTTGGCTGTTACAGAGTCCCAGGTGAGACTGTATAAACAAGACCAGAACGATGGCAACATCTGGACATGCTAATGTGGAAAGGAGAAAAGAACCTCCCTGGGTCCTACCCTTGGACAAGGAGCTACAGGCAGCTCATGACTGCTGAGAGAGTCAGCCTCTCCCAGGGATGAGCCACTTAATTGATTGTCTAAGACAAAGTGGTCAGCCATGAAACCACAGACACACAAACAACAAACCTAGACTCAGCAGTACATATATACATATATGCACATATACACAGACACGTATGTGTAATAATAATCAGGGAAATATATATATATATACATAAACCAAAGCTTCTAATCAGATGTCAACAGACAGTATCTGCAGCTGGAAACTCAAAGTCAAAGCATGTCATTTAGACATAGGAAGGTATTTGTCAAGTTACCTGCAAGGGATAAAATGCCCTTTCCTTCCTTCCTCAGGATTTGGCAGGAGAGGGAGCAGGAAGCTGCTGTAATTGGACTTGTGTCTTTGAATGCTATTTAACACTTTATGTGATTGTAAAAATTTAACTTGAAATACAAATGAAATAAGTGGAAATTGGAGTCCAATCCGTGTAACATAACATTTGCATTCAATTTCCCATGTGTTTCCTGTTCTGCACTGATATTTAATAATTACGATGCCAACCTGAAGAGAAGCTTTCTCTAAATAGAAGGGAGTTTTGTTCATGATATAGACAGATGTGAATTTACGGGGCCGAGTCTTTTTTCGTCTAATAGTTCTGGAATTTTGTTGTTATTGTTATTTTTATTTTAAGAGTCAGATTCTCACAATGTCGCCTCAGCTTGCTTTGAACTTACCATCCTCCTGCATCAGCTTCCTGAAATGACAGGAGTGAGCTAGTTCACAAATCTGGGATTTTTAGATCGGGGAGGAAACTTTTAGAATCATCTCAGCTTTCTATATATAAAGAATGAGAAATGCTGTTTACGTGCTCTGAGCCAAGCGCATTCTTTTGCTGCCTCTGGGTAATAACAAATATGTTTTGTTGATAAATTTAATTAACACAACAGTTTTGAGAACAAATCTATATTAAATATAGATTGAAAATCTGTTTATGATACAAAAGCATCAAGTAAGTTTTCATTAGCTAATATTTCTGTGCTTTGTCCTTGAATTTTTAAAAAATAAATTCAATTTCAAGATAACTGTGCTTAAATACAAATGATGAAGTAAGGGAGTAGGTTATTAAAATATTTTTAAGCACTATAGAAAAACACACATAGATACGGAGTCTTAATTTAAAAAAACAAAAATATTAAAAGTTGATCTGATTTAATCGTTACAGAAATTCCTCTTTCATGCCTGCACCAGAGACATCATCATCAGATGCATTTAGTATAAGATCTGAGGGAAGTTTCTGTGATGCAAACTAGGAATATCATATCTCTCTCTCTCTCTTCTCTGTTTCTTATTAGCTTGAATTTCAACCTTAGGTTGCTGTGCTTAATGATATGCCGTGGATATACATTGTAACATAGATGACAACGAGTAAGCAAAATGTGAAGCTGTATCGTGTTCAAAACCAGCCCAGCAAGAGTGCTACATCATCACCATCTTCTTTGATGTCTCGTGGCTGCATGTGCACAGCCTCGTGGAGTTTTCCAGTGTGGAGGCACAAAACACTTAATGCCCTTTTAATTAATTAAGTTAAAAAATAAAAGGAAATTAATGGCGCTTGCCTGTAACGGTGTGAGTAGCTGTGGCAGAGTGCCTGCCAACCTTTGGGTTGTTATGCTGTTATATCTGCTGCAGGTGTGTGTGTGTGTGTGTGTGTGTGTGTGTGTGTGCAGGCACGTGTGATTTCCACATAGCTGATTTTATATTCTGTTTCTAGCATAAGCATTTTCCAATCTTAAATATGCTTGATTACATGCTCCCCCCCCCATGAAGTATTTCCACATATGAATGTGGCTGGCTTACGCTCCCCTTAGGAAGACCACGATGAGGAGAAGGAGAAACACATGACCCAAGCTGAGGCAAGAAGGACTTGGGTAGACAGTCGCAGAAATGTCATGGTGCGCCCTCCAGGATGTGTAGCCGGAATGTCCAAACCCTCTGTGCTTGCGATCTGTCCTGCTCTGGTTGTAGCCCCTGGCTTCGCTTTTGGACTGAATGTCTTCCTCACACACTATCTGCATACATACAGCTCAAGACCTTCCACATGGTCCCCGGTGCCCTGTATTCACTGTAGTTTTGCCTTCTGTGGGTACTAGGCTGCTAACCACCTCATCTACGCAAAGCTCAACCTTGCTCACTTTTATAGATAACTTTGTGTGCGTGTATTTGTGGGTGAACTCAGTCTGTAGAATAAATCTGCTTGGAATCTTAAAGCCATGGCTTTCCGGTTTTGAAACCATCCTCATTCAGCTAGAGCATTCAAAACATTCTGTAACCCCTTGATTTCAGGTAAACGATGGTCTTAATGTTGAATGGTTTTGTAAACCATTTTGTAAATGGTTGTGCCAACGAGAAAGAGAACAACGGACTTCCATGTACACTCCTACACACGTACACTTCGCTTCTGCAAACTAAACTAGATGGGATAGTTTAGCTTGTTTTCGTGTGTTCACCTACAGAGCCAGGAAAACATACAGATTTATCCTCCTCTACCTATATAACTCATCCACTGATTTGGGTATTATTGTTTCATTAGCTCTGCCCTTTGTTAACTTGGATAAAATGAACATAATTGATGATAAACTGAGTAACAGATAATTAAGCTGATTCCGCAAGCATCCAAACAACATCAAATTCCAAACAACATCAAAGCAAAAGCACATTTGGCAAAACTCGCCCGGTCCACCTCAGTGATGTATGCATCAGAGACCATGAAAGCATTTGACATTAGAAGGATCTCTGTGGGGAGAATAGGAATGATAACTGAAAGTCCAGGAGAAGAAGAGAAGAGTTTAGAATGAAAACCGAAGCAGCGGAGAAAGAGTCGTGGTGGAGAAGTAGGGGTGAGGTCACAGTGGGCAGGTAGCCTAGAGATGAAGAAAAGAGAAACCAGGAAGGACTTTTCATCATTTGAAATGAACACTGGTGGTATACTTCATAAGGCTTTTGTTCTCCCCACAGTTTGTTTGCTACTCAGTTTATCATCAATCATATTAATTTTATCCATGTTAACAAAAGGTATACATAATGAAGCCATGATACCCAATTTAGTAGCCATATAGCAGACAAGGCAACTTATAAATAAAAGTTTAATTTGGACTCATAGTTTCACAGGGTTAGAGTCCATGATGATTGAGTGAAAGCGTAGTGACAGGTTCCTAAAGAAGCAGCTGAGAACTCTCACCATGATTCTCAAGCAGGAGGAAAAGGGAATATGCTTGGAATAGTGGGGATCTTTTGAAATCTACAAACCAGCATCCAGTGACACACCTCCTTTTTTAAGGCCACACCTCCTAATCCTTCCTAAACAGTCCCCACCAACTGGGTCTAAGTATCCAAATATATGAGCACAAGGGGGATGTTATCCTAACCACACACTAGGTTAACAGTATCAGGGATAAATTTAATGGACTTTTAGTCCGATTAGACAGCTGCTGGTTATCTCCAAGACAATAATGCCACCATTGGGAATATCTTTCCAGGCAGGTTATTGTGGTGTTCATAGGTTTCACAGCTGTGTTAGGAGTATTCATTGTTTTTCTCCCTTTGCAGTTTGCACAGCACCTTCAGTTACTATAAAAGCTGGTACCCATGGAGACTTCCATGTAAGTTCCAACTCACTTCCTTCAATAGTCCATGGGGAACATAGTGCTCTTACAGCAAAGAGAAGGGCTATGAAGTAGAGTAAGACTGTAATCTGACTCAAGATGGACCAGGTAGAAGAATATACCATGGCTTAGCTGAATACTTACTATAGCAATTACAGTATGGCTTTCTTTTCCTCTTTCTCTTGTCTTCAGGCAAAGCTTAGAGATTTGAGAGAAAGTACTTATTTTAATAGAGACCACTAATAGTTATACTTTTCTCTTGTTCCACAGCACATTTTTGTTATCATTTGCACTGTTACACATTTATTAAAATTTTGCCACAGTATAGGGAAGACTCATGAAAATGCAGATTATTTAAATGATAATCAGCAATCTGCTCATCATGGTGCCTGCCTGTGTTCTAGTATACCAAATAAAGAGTGTGTTTATGTGTGTGTATGGGGGGGGGTTCATGAGTTCAAAGTAAAACTGAGTTACATAATCTCCGAAAATTAAAAACAAGCAACAAAATATAGCTTGTGGATTTTGCAGTCTAGAGAGAGTCAAAGGTTAAACTAGTCAGAAATTTACATGAAAGGAGAAAACTAGCAAATTACATATGAAAACAAAAACACTGATTTTTTCTTATAAAGATTAAATAAATAGAATATATTAAAAGAAAGCATTAGGACTGGTTATAATTTCTAAGCATATAATTGGCATTTATGTAATGGTTATGAAGTTAGAAAACTAAAATGAATAATTACAGAAGTATCTGTTGAGTTTCATATCCTAGAAAAGTTTGTTTAAAAATTCTCTCTGCTATGCTGTTTTAGTTAGGCTGAGCTGCTTGGGCTTCAAAGAACAGTGTTCGGTGTTTTCTTTATTTTTATTCTTTTAATATTTTATTTTTATTAATTACAGTTTATTCACTTTGTATCCCACCTGTAGCTCCCTCGTTCTTCTCCTCCCAATCCCACCCTCCCTCCCTCTTCTCTTCCTATGCTCCTCCCCCATTCCACTGATAGGGGATGTCCTCTTCCCCTTCCATCTGATCCTAGACTATCAGGTCTCATCAGGAGTGGCTGCATTGTCTTCCTCTGTGGCCTGGTAAGGCTGCACCCCTTTGAGGGGGAGGTGATCAAAGAGCAGGCTAATCAGTTTTTTGTCAGAGACAGTCCCTGTTCCCATTTCTATGGAACCCACTTGGACACTGAGCTGCCATGGGCTATATCTGTGCAGGGGTTCTAGGTTATCTCCATGAATGGTCTTTGGTTGGAGTATCAGTCTCAGAAAAGACCCCTGTGTCCAGATTTTTTGATTCTGTTGCTCTCCTTGTGGCGCTCCTAACCCCTCCAGGTATTTCTATCTCCCCTTTCTTTCATAGGATTCCCTGCACTCTGCCCAAAGTTTGGCTATGAGTCTCAGCATCTTCTTTGATACCCTGCAAGGTAGAGTCTTTCAGAGGCCCTCCGTGGTAGGCTCTTGTCCTGTTCCCTGTTAATGTAGTCAAGTTCACTTCAATGTAAACATGCAGCTGTCAATTTAATAGTTAATTTCTATAGGAAACAAATATTCTTGATTATTAGTAACCTCTTAGAGGAAGTTTTAAAACAACTCTGGGATTACACCCTGTGTTAATTTATTTTCCCCTCACTATCCTAAAGTACTCTGACACAGACAACTTAAGGAAAAAAGGATTTACTCTGGCTCACAGTGTAAGGTACAGTCTCCATCGTGGGTAGAGACAATGGCAGAGGCATCTGTGGCAACTGGTCGCGTGGCATTCCCTAATCAGGAAATAGAAACACCAACTGTATGTTAGTGCTTGGCTCACTTTCTTCATCCTACACAGTTCAGGACCCTCTACCCAGAAAACAGTGCTAGCACAACCGAGACAGCTCTTCTCCCATCAACTAATGTATAGACACAATCCCTCACAGTCATACACGCTGGTCTGTCTCCCTGAGTAGTCTATATTCTGTCAAAGCTGACAGTCAAGAGTAAACGTCCCACAGCCTCATCATTTAGTTTCTTGAAGGACTAAAGTTCGTAAGAGAAATTTGACACTATTCCATCTTTATGTTTATTATTTAATGATAGTTCATTGTAATGAGTAGGAAGTAAAGGTAAGAGAACATTAGGTTAACCTAACTTAAATTTTTCCTAGAACTCATTGGTACAGGAGACAACTTCCTGAACAGAACACCAACAGCACAGGCTCTAAGAGTAATAATCAATAAATGGGACCTCATGAAACTGAAAATCTTCTGTAAAGCAAAGGACACCGTCATCAAAACAAAACGACTGCCTACAGATTGGGAAAGAATCTTCACCAACCCTTTATCTGACAGAGGACTAATATCCAGTATATACAAAGAACTAAAGAAGCTGAAAAGCAACAAACCAAGTAATCCAATTAAAAAAATGGAGAACAGAGCCAAAGAGAGAATTCTCTGTAGAGGAATATTGAAGGGCAGAGAAACACTTAAAGAAATGCTCAGCGTCATTAGCCATCAGGGAAATGCAAATCAAAACAACCTTACAACCATCAGAATGGCCAAGATGAAAAACTCAAGTGACAACACATGCTGGAGAGGTTGTGGAGAAAGGGGAACCCTCCTCCACTCCTGGTGGGAATGTAAACTTGTACAAACACTCTGGAGAACAATCTGGCGCTTTCTCAGACAACTAGGAATAGCGCTTTCTCAAGATCCAGCCATACCACCCTATCCAAAAGAGGCTCAAGTACACAAAAAGGACATTTGCTCAACCATGTTTGTAGCAGCTTTATTTATAAATTTTCATTTTCATAGCTACATGACAAATTGTGTCACATGGGATATCGTTTGCTTAATAGACTCCTCTAGATTTGTCTAATAGATGAAATATCATACTTAAATTTAAAAATGGCTAATTATTTCAGCTCAAGGAAATTTTGTGTTGAAAAAAAAGACTTCTCTAGTAATCCCATTTGTAACTTCAAACCTTAGTAATTTAACATTTCACAATATCAGGTAATAATTGGGAGTGGTAGATTTCTCAGCAGGGAAAGTGATTTCTGTGTGGGTGTGCCAACCTAAGCAAATTTTGGCTCCTCAGCATCCCTATAAAAAGCCAGGCACAGCAGGATGCACCTGTGACTCCAGAACTGGGAAAGTAGAGACAGGAGAATCCCTGCAGTTCTCTGGCTGCCCATCTTGGCCAAGTTGGCAAGGTCCAGGTTCAGTGAGAGACCCTGCCTCAAAAAAAGTATATGGTGAGCAACTGAGAAAGATGCCCACAGTTGACTGCCAGCCTCCATGTGCACACAAACATATCTATACAGTTAATCACATGTCCCTCATACAAAATATTAACAACTAGGATTAAACATGATGGTCCAGGTTAAGCTCCTGATACAATGTAAAGCACAATGCTCAAGTTTAATAGATGCTGGCAATCATTTGGCTTTAGTAAGTCAGCTAGGTTCTGTCACCAAATCTTCATGTCATACTGAGTTTGCCTTTTAGGCTTTCATTTCTTAACTAGGAAAAGTATGAGGAAAGTTTGAAGAAAATAAGCTTTTAGTTCTCTAAGCAGCTTTGATAAATGGAGCTATTTTACAATGTGTTAGAGATACTGGCTGCCTGGCATCGGGAACCTTGGATTGAATTGGCATAGCACTTGCTAGGCATTCATCCTGGCATTTCTTCATATTCATGCTCTTCAAGTGTACAATTTTCATTCCTAGTGACATTATTAGGAATTACTGACTGTCACTAAGAAGTTTTTTATTTTTATAAGATGCTCTGAAGATGAGAAGTGGCCCTAAGTAGTGACTGTCCCTCTAGCATGGGGAGATGGGGCTCAGCCATACAGTATCACACTCTTTAATCATGCCAAAGGCACAACACCACCTGGAAGAAACTCTTGTGTGAAACATACATATGTCACAAATGCTTAAACATTTCATTAAATGTTTTTACAATAACAAATAATTTTCAAAATTCAGCTACAGCTTCCATAAAGGGTGACTAAGCACGGTTGTGAATGAAATCTAGGGTAGTGCATTTTGGTGATCGTGACTTGTTCTAAGTTTACTTGCTGTTGCTATGATAAACAGCACTACTAAAAGGCAACTTGGGGAGAAAAGGGTTTCTTTGACTTTATAAGTTACAGTCCATTTATTGAGGGATGCCAAGGAAGAAACTCAATGGAGAAATCCAGAGCAAGAATTGAAGCAGAGACCACAAAGCTTACTGGTTTGCTTCTCTGGCGTGTTTAGCTACTTTTCCTATACAGGCCTGGCATACATGCCTAGGAATGGTACTGTCCATGATGGGCTGAGCCATCCTCCATCACTCATTAATCAAGAGAACGTTCCGTACCAATAAGATAGAGGTAATTTGTCAGTCAAGGTTTTCTCTTCCCAAATGAGTTATATAAAGTTGACAACTGAAGATAACTATGGAATGACTAAGTCCTTTTGGCTAACGAAGATGAAGAAGCCTCTCTATAATTCCATTTCAGTGAAATAAATTGACACTGATACACTGTATCTGTAGATCTATGGAACAATGAATCATGCAAACACACAGTGCTATCATGAAATAGGGTGAGATTTTTCAAGCACATTAATTCTGATCAAGCCGTATTTAAATGTATAAAGTAAAGGTATTTTGCTTGACTGTTCATTAACTGTGTATTGTTTTATTTTAGAAGTTTATTATTAAAATAGTGTTTACTTTGTCATAATTCTACATTTACTTAGAATTAGCACCATATTGCTTATTTTCCCATTGATAATACTTGGCAAAATACACTATAATATTATATCCAAGTTGTGGACACACCACACACAATTTTTTTTCATAGCACACAGTTGTGTGTATTCATGCTTCTGCGGTTCTGACTCATGTGCGTTTTTGCATGTCCAGTGTGGCAGTGAAGATGAGGACACCTCCCACTCCAGCAAGCACTCTTTCGCAGTCACGGTGACTTACTTCTTATGTTTGTGCTTTCCTCACACTCCCATCTTTAACTCGTGGCCTCTATTAATCTCTTTCAGGTTTCATAATGTGGTCATTCCAGAATGTCACACAAAATCCAACTTCTTTATTATTAATTTAATGATGGAGTTTAGACTTTAGCGGCACAGGTTGCTGCTCAAAATAATATAAATGCAGGTCAGTATTCAAAATAGTCTTTGGATTTTTCCCACCTCTCTCCTGCTCTTCCTCTTCTTTCTCCTCCTCCTCCTCCTATTCTTCTTCTATAACATACTGTGTGTTAGTTCACCTTTGAACACTATGACACTTACCTGAAAAGAAACTTCAAGGAAGAAGGCTCTACTTCAGCTCATAGTTTCAGAAGTTTCAGTACCTGGTCCCCTAGCTCTATGTGGTTGGCCACAACGTAAGGGTGACAGGAATATGCATCAAAGGAGAAGTTTTACGTCTCTTCGCAGGCAGGAAACAACTGCAAGACAGAAAGCTGAAGCCAAGGAGAATATCCTGTGAGTACCCATTGATCTTCTTTCTTTAGACATTTTCCACCTCCTAATGTTTTCACAACCTTCCCAAACAGCACACTCCGCTGTGTACTGAGAATTCAAGTGGATGAGCCATTTGGTATATTTCATATTTAGTCCACAACACTTTTAAATATAGTGTTTGTCTGAAACCATGAAATCTACTATTTATAAATCGTGGGTGGTTTCTTAGAAGGAGAATCAAAGGGAAAGAGCTAGTACTTTCATCCTTCACCATACACTAAATACCTCAATCCTATATCCTTAATGCATTAGCACATAGCTTAGCCAATATAGAGAGCATATTCTTTTTTATTTTAGTTTTTATTAATTACAATTTATTCACTTTGTATCCCTCCTGTAGCTCCCTCCCTTCTCCCCTCCCAATCCCACCCTCCCTCCTCCCATGCCCCTTTTCCCACCCATGCCTCTCCCCCAGTCCACTGATAGGGGAGGCCTTCCTCTCCTTCCTTCTGATCCTAGTCTATCAGGTCTCAGCATAAATATTCTTATATCTTCTTCATTGTTATCTGACCTAACAATAACACTCGATACTCATTTAGTGTGCATGACTTAAATATATAGACAAATATTCAAAATATTCTAATTGAAATATTTAAATCATATGCTATTCATCTATACTCAGAATAAACAGTTTTATTACAATTTTACTTAATATTATCGTAGATAAGTATAATAGGCATAGAAGGACATTTGGTAGGAATGCGGACATCAGAATACAAGTTTGAGAAGTCTTTTCTTCTACTTCTGTGTGCATTCTGGGGGTTGAATTCGAGTCATCTCGTTTGCATGGCAAGCACTCTGCACACTGAAAAATCGTGTTAACCCTGAAATCAATAGGTATTTCATTTATGGTCATGAGTTGAACCATGTCTCTTTTTTGCGTTGGGGGTTGAACCAGGATTCAAACATTCTACCGTGGAGCCACACACTGTGCCAGGAAAAGTATTTAATGTCACATCACAGGGGATATGTATTTATTGATATTAATTTTCTACCATTGTAATAATTTTATGCTTCTATGCAGAAAAATAATTTTCAGTCATCCTAAGTGTTTTGATAAATCTTAAATGTTTAGAAAAATATTGGCAAAAGAATGATCATTTTACAGAAAAAACACTAAGAAATTGAGAGTAAGATTTGTGTATGTATCTCATCATTTGGTATGACTAACCATAATTTCTCACAGCCCATTTTTCCTCCATAGTAATCCACTGTTTGCCTATTTAACAAAGTAAAGCCAAGAGATTTTGTGTCCCCTAAACTTCTTAGAAGAATTACTTGGCACCAGAACGTGCCTGCTGGCTTTTAGTCCTAATTGCTTTATATTTTATATGAGGAAGCCAAAATGTTGAAACACACTCCCCTATCATTGTGCTCTCTTAAAAATGAGAAACTTTTACAAATATTTGTTGTAAACCCGAGACATTTCTCAAAGGTAAAGTTCAGTTTAAAAATCAGTGATGGTTTGGATGAAAAGACTTGACACCATAAAGTGAATTCTTACGAGCCCGATGATGGACCATGTGTAATGGTAATATTTGCTTCCTCAGGGTCTTTATCAGGCCTTGAAAGTTGCCTTAGACAGAGACAAACCAATAAAATAGGTACCAAAGTATATATCAAAACATCACACATTTCAAAGTTTCTCCATAAAACAAAAATTTAGAGCAGGACTTTGAAACTGGTCATTTTTGAAATTTGGAAAAAAATTGTTGATATTTTATAAATGTTTGTTGCCCTCAGTATTGATATATTATTATGCTTTTGAGTAATCAAGGAAATAAGCCTCATTTATGGAGAATCCACTAAGACCAAGTAGATAGAGGAATTTCTGTGAGTCAAATATTTGCGATGGATTCAGTCTTAACCATAACTGAAATCTCAGTGTGACATCTCATGAAGGTCCACATGCACCTTTCTTCAGTTTTCAGTATTATTCCACAATTTGATGTCTCCCTGAGCCCAGTTTCTTCTCTTTATAACATAAACTGTTGGAATGACTGCATGAAGGATATGGTTCTATGGGAAGAGAATGAAAAGCGCTTTGGGATACTTTAATTATGTCATTTATCATTTCTCAGTCCATTGACGCTTCTATATGTCCAGCTTGCCACATACTCACCTATCTCTGTACCAGTCCTCCTGGCTATCAAGTTTAGTTATCTAATCCATCTACCTATCTGCTAATCATATTTCAAATGTCCACCCCTTAAACCAGCTTCAGCTGGAATGATGCTCCCTCCTGTTGACAGATAATGTTACAAGCCTTGTTGTAGTTACCGCTTTCCACATCCTTGTACACAGAAAAGACATGATTTGTCATAACCACGCTCACCAGTGCCACATACTGTGGTTTCTCCTATTTGGTCCCGACTTGGCTCGGTCACCAACCATCTGTAATTGCCTCACCTTTTGGAATGATTCCACAGATAAAAGATTGTAAGTATATACAAATAATTACAGGGAGTTTTGCAATACTTAAATGGTCTAGAATGTTTTATTCTAGCAATCTAGTCAGATGTTGAGCCGACTGATGTTAGTCTGTCCTTAATTTCATTAAGGCCAGGTTTCTGTGATACTGAATAATTATTTTTTAATTGCATATCTGATATTTCCAAAGTTAGACAATAAAAATAGCCATGACACATGTTTAATTAAAATATTGTATGTATTGGAATAAAAAAAGCTAATGTTATTAGCAAAATTAAATTATGATATTATATAAATTCCTTTAACACATTTTTGTCTTAAAGCATGTGATTTATCAAGTGGGTTAAAATCTAATGGTTTTATTAGTCAAACTTTAGAGTAATTTATTGTAGCCTTTTGGCATGATGAAATTTTGTCTTCAGATAAGGAATTACAGTCTTTTTTAAAGGTATCCTAATAATCAAAAGTCAGTGGAATACCTACCTACTCCTGATTTTTTTTTTCCCCCGGACTAACAGCATTCATTCAGAACACAATCCATTGATTAAAAGATGCGTTTTGCACTTTATTTTTCTGAGGAGATAAGTATTTAAGTATCCAAAAATAAATTACTATAAGAAAACATGACAGAAGCTGACTTTAGTTGTCATCCGTGTTTAGTTTTCCCTGCTTAGGCCATCAGGGAGAGGGGTATTCTGTAACATGGTGTATAATGGTTTAGAACTAAGTCCAGTGGTTGTGAGATGACACAGCTCAAGACCAGATCAAAATTATACAAAGAATGTATTCTTACTTTCTGATGTTGGTCTTTAGCTACAGACATATAGAAAGAGGTGCTGAACAATGCAAACTACTGTGTAGAGTGACGTTCAATGAAGAGAATGCAAGCAAGGCTGTTTGAGAGAATATTTACAATTTACAGTTTTAGCCCCCTCCCTCATCTCCTCCTGGTCCATCCCCCCCTCCCTCTCTTCTTTCTTCTTCCTCTCTTATCCCTCTCCCCTAGTCCACTGATAGGGAAAGTTCTTCTCCCCTACTGTCTGAATTACAAGATTTTAAAATGTACATGGAGGTATTTTATTTTCTAATCTTTTTATGAGTATTGTCTAAAAACACACTGCATAATTTAAACTTTATGAAATTACTTTGTTTTTGGGAGTATTAAATTTTAAAGAATTAATTTTAAATAATCTCTTTAAATATGATAAGTTAATATTCATTAATAATATTATACTTAAAAAAATCATCACTATACTAAATTTAGTATGTTCATTATAACTCCAGAGCTATTCACTTCAGTATTTATGTGCTAGTGATGTCAAAGCACAAACAAGTTCTTCATTTCTTCTAGCTTTGACTTGACCTGAGATATGCTGGGCCTTGACAGTTCTGGCAGAAGGGCATCCTAATAGGAACTTTGCAGTAATAGGAGTATTTCTAGATACAGTCACCCATGCCAGACAATTCAAAAAGTTTTTGAAGACAAAGTTTTTCTTAGACCCATTAGTTTGAATGTTAATCATGGGCATTCTACAATGCTGTATTATGAAAAAGAGTTGCTGTAAAATTATAAGACAAATAACAAAATGAAATTAAACTGAAGTATTCTGTCCCTTAATACAAAGTATTTTTTTTAAGGAGCCTATAAGCTGCTTGTTATTGTCTCACATGCTATATAATCAAACTAGCTTGTCTCTTAAAAGAAAACCAGGGCATACAACAAATCTTTAAAAAACTATATTCATTGTCCCAATTTAAACATGTTCCAAATATTCAAGACCTAGCAATATCCTACCTGTGTGTGCATCAGAAGATGAGACGCATACATAGAGGCTATTAATAATTGTATATCCATGTGCCTACTATGTAGATTTATCATTGAGAAGTCAAAATAAAATTGTGCTTGAAATTTCAAGATACTGAACACAGTTTATAAAAGTAGTGACTTGTTGGTTGTTATGTATAAAATACCTATTTTGGAGTTAGTAACATTCACTGTTCTTGTATAGATAGCCTGGTGGAGATGGGATGCCGAGTAGAAATGGAGTGGAAATAAAGGAAACTATCCCACAAGAGAGATGAAAAGTTTAGGATGCCATGCATTTATTTCTGTCTTTGAAGTATAACACCTTTACTGCCTGTGTTTTTCTTGCATTGCATTGTATTTTGACTTAGTGGTTACTGCTAAATCCGTCCCCTCCTTCTGAAATAGTTTAGCTGTAATAAGAAGCTTGTTTTGCTTTTCTCTCCTTTACGCCTTTTCTCTTTTCTGAACAATTTTGCTTTATTCTTTAACCGTTCACTCTGACTCAGAATGAACTGCTATAGCTTTGACTTTAAAGCAATTTATAAATAGCCTGGTGTCTCACTTGAAAGAAGGGCTAGTTCTTTTCTACACTGTGATTTTTCCTTTTAAACAAAACCATAGCAATGTAAACTTATGTCTAAAATGTTGGTGGGAAATTGATTTAAGTACTTTAAAATTAATGGTTCATTAACACTTCTCTCTATTCTGGTTGACCTATATAGGTTTTACAGCCCTGTATAAAATGTGGGTGTTAAGATCAAAGTTTGTTATAAATATAGACCACTAAAAGTTTTTGAAACTATTTTAGAAAGCTAACAGCATTCCTAAGCTTGTTAGTTGGATACCATTTAAAGACTGAATAATCATCATATAGGTAAAAAAATATAAGATGATTTTATTGTTCAACCTCCTCTCTCAGTACTGGGCAGGCTGAGAGGTGATACCATATGAACTGCGACTTCAAACAGATGAGCTGAAAAATATGAATGAATCTAAAACCATTATCCTACTGTAAGAATTGCTTTCTTATATTAAAGAACTCTAAGAGGACCTGAACTTTGAAATTCAGCAGATCAACAGACAAAATGTCACTGGTAACTTATATTGGAAGGGTTCTTGCTTGTTTTGACAGCAAAACAAATGGGTATTTAAGGTGAATTCTTGCACAGAGGATGTGGCTTAGTTGGTGGAGCACTCGCCCAGCAGGCACAAATCACTGCATTCAGTCACTAGAAGTGCCTTCAACTAGATATGGTGGCTTTTTCCTTTAACACTAGCACTTGGTAGTTGGTGCCAGAGGATCAGAAGTTCAAGGCTATTCACATACATGAGTTCTAGGACAACCTGGAATATGAGAGACCCTGTCTCAAAATAATGTGAATTTAAGTTTTTGTTTTATTTTAATCTTTTTACCTCCATACCATATACATTTTATTATATTTCAAAAGTTAATAAGCGAGAGAATATCTACAGAACTTTGTATTTTTACATTTACAGCCTTAACTAATAGTATATCTCCAACAGGTGTGACTCAGGTCTGTCTATTATATTCTGTTATCTTGCAAGACACAGATGTTATTTTGTAAATTATTCATTGTAATTGAAAAATTTCCAAAAGTAAGTCTCTAAACATAATTTAGAGGAAAACACACACATGTGTTTTTTGTCTTATAATGACAAAATAAAGACTTTTATTTGCAAATGCCTTTAGTAGGAATGTCACTTTGCTGTGTTAAGATTATATGTAATTTGTATATTAGGTTTAGGGCGACTACTCACTGTACAATACAACCTTAAAGGAAACATTGTATACATTCTATGTGTGGATGTATTTTAAAACAGCATGCATTTAAGTAAACCTTTGAATCCTATAAATTTTCCAAAACAAACTTTATAAACCCAGTTAGCTTGTTGCATATTTTACTTTATGTTAAATATGTCTCTTAAGTGTGTGTATGTCTGTCTGTATGTGTCTGCATATTTGGTATATGCACAGGGAAATAGGCTGTGAATCCCTCCCTCTTTCTCTCTCTAAAAGTTACAGGCTACCTATGTGGCTGCTTTGTTTCTTCAGCTCAGATTGGTCTCCAATTGGCTATGTCTCCCAGCTTTAAAGCCTTACTTTCCTCTGTCCCTACAGCTTCTTTGCCAAGTATTTAGGGTCCTATAAGCAAACACTTAACCAGAGAGCTCCCTACTTACAAAGCCATCTGTGAATCCTTTTGTGGCATGAATAATCATACCCCGGGAGGCTGCTCTTTAAGTTACCTTGCTTTCTTAGGCCCGGTGGTGCTGTGATTTGGAATAAAAAGCCAGAAATTCCACCTCAGTCATTCTTGACATTTGAAAATCTTGAAAAAAAAAAAAGCCTACAAGATTTAAAAGAAAAATGCATTTATAAAAGTAAACCAAACCAAACAAACAAAACATAGTTAACAATGAAATTTGAAAGAAGCAGGACCATAGAGATCAAGTTCAATAAGAAACAAAAAACCACCTAGGTCCTGATTAATATGTATATTCTACAGCAATTCTTTATCTCTTAATAATTTGCTACAGAACCAGTGACAAATGGGACATATTCCTTACTTTGGAGTGGGAGAAAGTATTGTTTGAGGAATTTATTTCTCTCTTTCCTCTCACACCTCTCTACTTACGAGCACATATAATATATAAGGACATTATATTGTGTAGAGGGACTGTACATGCTTGTTATTTAGTGTACGTTATCCCACCATTAATTTTAGAAGAAGCAAACATCATCATTCAGGCTATAAGCTTGAATAGAGACCAGGGAGAAACATGAAAATCAATGAGAGAACTTTAGATAATATTTAATAGTTCATCTACCTCCTAGATAATAAAAATATTAACCAAAAATTTTTATGTAATTATAATCTTTTCATCTAATTAAGTATTTTTAGAATATTCTGAGATATATAGATAGAAATGTAGATCACAATCAGTGTGAATAATAGTTATGAAATAGTCACACATAGATTATCCTATCTAAGGGCTGTGTGAAGTTGAATCCCAAATGCACTAGTGAAACACTGAAGAGAAAAACTTTCAGGAAAAGTGAAGAATTTTGTTGAAATCTTAAATTGTATGTCATAAAAGTAGCATACTAACCCTGTATTGTGACCAGTTAAAATTAATTTTTAATGTACCTGAATAATATTTTGGGGTAAGAAAACTGAGGAAAATTGCTTGTAAAATAGAACATAGTTTCTTGCCTTATGAGGACAAAGTGTGTCTGATTTACTATAATTTAAATCAATGTCTCATTTGATTGGAACTAAAACTAGGCTTGTTTATTTTAGAATAATTATTTAGAATAATTGGTTATTTTTATGCAGCGATATCCTCTGATATGGCACTATGGCTACTGTTTTGTTTTCTTTATGAGAACTCCATGAAAAGATTGAACATGCAGTTTTAAAGGTTAAAATTTCTTCCCTTTAAAAGGATATTGTATGGCTTATTGTGATCCTTCTTGGGCACTGGGCAGGTACTGACTGCATAGGTCAGGTTGTCTAGGGCAATGGGAATGCTGTGTTTCCTCATCTCTAAGCTGATGGCTTAGATGCAGTTCCAGTTTAGTTTATAAACTATTCAAGCAGTTTAAATGGCAACATTTCTCGAGCTGTGTTTCCACCAGCATCTTGGATTTGATCAATACTTTGAAAGCACATACTCTGATTAAAAATTTAATGATTATTTCTGAGTGACATGAAGGTTCCCAAATTAAACATTTAAGATATCCTGAAAGCTGCGACATCATTTCGCTGACTTGGGTTTGGCCCCCTCCCCTTTCTGATGCATTTACAAGTGTTATTGACAAGTGCTTAGGTTTCTGACATGGTTTCAGAAATTAATTTTCTTATTTGTATAACTTACTCATTGTGTCTACAGCACCCTGATAAGTAATATTTGGTTGAAAATAATTCACCATAGTCCCAAATATAGAAACCGAGAGTGAAAATGGTCACTGCCATAAACGGCTGTTTTCATTCACTTTTGTTCTGCCAATTTTCTAAAAGATCTCAAATAAGGTCATTAACTTCTCTACACTAGTAAGAAGTGCACTTTAACTGTGCATACGGGGAACCTTAGGAAACATGTTAGGGAGCACTTTTGATTTGCTTCTGGAATTGCAAAGTTGTTGTAAAGATTGTTAGCAGCAGGATTGTAGTGTGAGGCCACAGCTGTTGAGCCCTTGTGAATAGAGCAAAAGGACCTGGAGGCTGCCGAGGAGATGGCTCCATCCCTCAACCTCTCAGCAGCAAAGGCCTGTTCATGCTCTACTGTTTTCATTTCAGTTTGTACTACATTTCATGTTTCCAGAAGTAAATATTTACTTATGAGAAAATAAAGACCTTGAGTTAGAGTTCTTGTGGCCCCTGACTCTAGTTTTAACGTAAGCTAGTGTGAATTCTAAAAGTCTGTCAAGTTCCTTTAATAAGATGTCAATGTGTGTCACAGGTGAATTGTGACAAGCCTTCCTTTCAAAAATGGAGGGAAGGCGGGTGTTGCTGGCCAATCAGTGCCTGACTCGAGCAAACCTACTTTACTGGTAACAATCACACCCAAGGATTAAAACTCAACTCCTTGTTTTAAAGCTCAACTCCTTATGCTTGCATGTTGGAAGTTATGAAGTTTCCTATTGTTCAATCTGGTCCAAGTTAGGTTGGTAAATTACAGTTTGTTTCTGGTCTCCTGTACATAACTCATATCTGCTTTCTCTAATGAGAGACTTTTGGGGGCTGGGAGCTTATGTCTTTGTGTTGACATCATGCCTGGTGTTGTTGAGCAGGGCAGCATGTAGAACCACTATATGGAGGTGCACTATTTGGTGTGGTTTGGTTTATACCCTCTTTGGAAGTTCTGAAGTTCTTAGACTCATTTAAATTTCATTTCATATAAATGCTGTTGTATTTATTTTTCTCTTGTGAAAATAAATGTTCCCAATTTCCTATGATTTCTCAAGTTCCAAAAATGCTTTCAGAAACCAAATTTCAAAATTTTGAATATTATTTCCTTGGCATTAGGAAGTCATATAGCATAGAATACTTTGATGAGAACTAACGGTGCTTTGACTTGTTTTAAAATTGTTCTTTAGTGATACAAGTTTTTAGTGCTGAGAATAAAATCGATTATGCAATATGATAATATCTGTTTCTGATCCAATATACAAAATGAAAGCTTTGCTTATTTATTTGATTAAAATGCGAAAGTGCAGGTGTGTTTCGTTCTGTGTTGTGTGGAGTGGAACTTACTTCATCAGTCACTTTCCTAACCTTTAAAGAGCCTTAAATAGTACATATGAAAAACACATTCATAGCAGCTTCCCTGTGGGGATTTTTTCTTTGGTTTAAGAAAATTTTATTAAAAATTGGCATTGCAAATAACATTTTTCATAACTATATGTAGACCTGTTAAAATTTTTATTAAAACTGGAGTTCGGCCTGTTCTTTTTCATCATTCTATCAGATATTAAAGTGCTGCAGCAGCTGTAGGAAATAGAGAAAGGGATTTTCACAGGGATTTGAGTCTCCCTGTCTCCATGCCTTCAGTGATCATATTATCATAACTATCACACATAACAAAGCTCTAAATCTAATTCAGATAAAGTAGTCAGGACTCTGAAATACAAAAATCCAAACATATGCCGTAACATTTTTTTTTTTCCAGTTCTGGCTCCTTCCTTTAACATGGATTTTGTAAACTTGGAGAGGCATTCAAGAGAGATTTTGTATACGAACACAAACTAAGCAACATCGCTAGCTGTGTGTTTGACAGAGATTTAATTAGAGGTGTTTTCATTCGTCCAAGCAGCTCCATTAAAAAGACCATCCTGAATACACTAGCAAATTAGGATCAAACCTCAAAAGGTTAATAAGAGTGAAACTAGATGCTTATTTTGAAGCAGCCTGTATGAGTCTCTAACCCCTGAACAGTCTGAGACACTTCTCAAGAGAGCAGCGTCCTTTAAACGCAGTGGTGAATATGGTAAGTGTGACCACATAATTGTTTTGTGAATTAGGGAAGTTAAAAATGAGGCCAATAAAATTGTGAATGGACTGAACCCCAGATAAAATGACACAAACAGGCTTATATAATGAGCTTTTCTTCACATTTATGGGACAATTTTTTACTTTGACTTCTCCGTGCAAAGCCTCCTTGTACTGTGAGTGGTTTGTAAAACTCTTATCAGAATTTCCACCCAGTTGGCAGTTGGGCAGCTGTGTGTATATATTTATTGTAACAGTGCCTTCTACTGGTCACACCTCATTTATGATGTGCATATATTGCAGAGTAATGAAAATGTATTTATCCTAAACTGTTGTTAGGTATGTCTATTGACACAGCAAAAGGATTTCGCTGAATCCAAACTTTAAGGCATAAAAAAATACAGCGTGTTGGGGATTAACATGTTTTATTTCTGCTTTACTTCAGCAGAAACTGAATATTTGGTAAAGTTTCTCCTAGAGACAAAGTACTGTAGACAAAGTATTGTCTACATAGTGTAACTTAAAATGTAGAATATTTCCACCTGTTTTTTAAATTGTTTTTATTTTGAAATTGATCTTGTTCTGGCTGCCAGTGTTTTAGCTTTCCAGTCACACTGTGTCTAATTAAGATGAGTGGAATGCTTACATTTTATTAATCACTATAAAATTTGAGAATCATGAAATTTACTTGTAAATTGAGAAATACAGAGGAACTTAAAATATAACAAACCAACTTAAAATATTCAATGATGTCTCAGGTGGTGATGTTAACCTCTTTTAAATATGAAGGCATGAAATGGTGGCTTTTTTAAAGTTTTTTTGAAAAGAATAAAAAAATAAAAACGTCATAAAGTCATGAACAAAAGATGTGATTTTCAGCAAATTACTGTATAATTTGTAATATTAAGTACATAGCCCATCCTCAGTGTGTAACTCCAATAAATAGCTTTATGAACTTGTTTCAGTTTTAATTTTAAATAATATTTAACAGAGAATAGATAATTACACAATAACAATTTGACTATTAAGTGCTCTGATTAGTTTTGTATAGATATACTTTACATTGTGTGTTATTGTGCAGTATTAACTTTTATAGGAAATTCTAAACATGGATGTTTGATGCTCTATAATCAAATCAGAATCTATGCTGGGAAAGTGTTTTACTTTTGCACGTCATGAAATCCTGCTTTTATTGCCTGAAGTCACATCTTAAGGAATCTTTATTACAATCACATTAAAAACCTTAATGTCTTATAAAATTCACTCTATTCAGTTAGAAAGAATTATTTTAACGGGGCCAAATTTGCTAGAAATTGACGTTGACCAGAAGGAAGCTTCGTTGTTTGCTACATCACAAATCCTTGTTCACAATTTACTCAGTGGTGTTATGTAGCCTAAAATTGGAGGAATTCTCAAGAAATATACCCCCACCAGTGCTAGACAGTCAGAGTCTGGGGGGGGGGGAAGTCACCTGAGTACAGCAATTAATGAAGACAATATCAAAATTTTGTTTCATCTACACCTGCTCTTAGTCAGAGCTAAGACATGAACAGTTATGCTAAAAGATTTGCTTTGCGTAACTGTGTCTTCTAGGAGTGAATTAGTCTCACATCTTAACACACGTTGAGAGAAGGAACAGTTAGAAGTACACTGTGACATTTTAAAAGCAGTGTTTTTAGTAACATTTTAATAAATACCAGCAAGAATATTTTAATAGTTAAAAAAAAAATCTAAAACCTGTCTAAGAGGAAGGGCACAATTTCTGGGTTGTAGAGCTTATGTGAAGAAATCCTTCTATTGCTTATATTCATCACATCTCTTTCGTTTCCCACCTGTTACTCATAAAAAGAAAGAGAGGTACCCCTTGACATATTTGCTTACTTTGAATTATATATATATATATATATATATATATATATATATATATATACACACACATATATATACATATATACAAATAGAGTCTCCTTGCTCTTTGCGGCTCATATGTGACTATTTCCACATGGCGTGTGTGAATTTGCACTTTCATAGATGCCGCAGTGAATAATGAAGTGTGGAAGTGTGTGTTCAAGGACACTGAAAGAGACAATGCAAGGCAGTGGGCAGCTAATGTACTTTCATTTCCATGAGTTAGGCATGTTTGCATAATACATGAATGGCAGAGAAAAGTCACAAGTGCGAATTGCATCCGGACAACTTAATATACCTTCAGTGGTCTCACCAACCATGCTGGATAAAGGATATGTTTAGACACCATTTGTCGTTTGTAGTCAATTCATTTGACACCGCCTTTTAGAGGAATTAAAAATGTGGTAAAAGTAAGTCATCCCTTTAAAAACAGGGTATTTATAGTCAGTACATTCTGTTTTCTCTCAAATTTGCCAACAACCTGTGTTTTCTTATCTTTGGATTGCTATTTTTATGAACGGCGTTGTTCTGGATCGCGTGATCTTTGGTGCTAACTTGTGGCATCAGTTCAGGTTTTTACATTTGTGGGAGGCAGACAGAGCATAGGATCGGTGTTCAGCACCAACAACACTTTAGCGGTGGTCTCTCCTGCACAGAGGACAGTGATCTCTGGCTGGAACTCCTGGATTCTCGGTGGTTTCTGCGGAAGTGTAACAGTCTCAATTCTCGATGCATTTATTTCCCTCGGTTGGCAGATTTCAACCATGGAACCAGGCAATTTACTATTTATGGAGACATGCTGTCTAGTATCATTTAAAGGTAGATGATGTCGCTGACGCGATCCAGGAGCAGAGCACTGCATTCACGAGTATAAAAGATATTGAATACAAAGCTGTCCTGACATTACCAATGCCGTGTTGCTACCGGACATGGATCCTTATAGACGTGCACAACCCACACAGAGCATCCAGCTCCCAAGTCTACGTGCTCATTGCTAGACTGTTCTCCTGGACGGTTAACAATTTTCATCTTGACTGAGTTGATTTTAACCTCTTGGTTAGTAATTAAGCCTGGCTGTGCGGGGAGATTCTAGTATCCTGCTCCATTAGCTTCTTGGCGGAGCAGCTCATGAGCACAGATGTGCTCAGCCATTCATCTCAGCGCCCGCGCTCCTCCCGTCTGCAGCGGGAATCAGCAGTGGCCACTGGCATCCAGCTACCTGAAACTGCTGTCTCCAAGACAAAAACACCATGTGTAGATGAAGCTCGGTGAGGGTTTTGTCTGAGAAATGTGATACTTAATGAAAGAATTACTGCCTCGTGTAGGAAAAATACACTCGAGATGTGAATCTGTAGTAGAGTGCGGGGTGTAACTGAGAAATGTATTCATTTAAAGTATGACAAGAATATTGTTTAAAGGCAACGAGCACAGTGCTGCATGGTGATTAATATGGAACGCAGATTTCTGTCCGTCACTTAAAATGCCTACAATTTGTGAACATCTTTAGGCATCCTTTCCCCTTCTATTAACTGGAACAGACTAATTGCACATTTTCGGGCAGTTGTTGAGGATTCCATAGTCAATATTATTGTAATCATTCTCGGCACCAGGCAGGTATTTAGCAGCTTGGTTCAGGTTGTCTCGGACAACAAGAATGTTGTCATGTCACCCCAGGCCGCTGGGATGAAATCAGTTGTGACAAAGCAGAGAAGATTAAATTTGTAACAGATACAATACCTTTGAAGTACTAGCTTGTGATTTCACAGTGGCATTATAAGTCTTACTGCAGTATTTAAACAGTTAGAAAGAATGCTGGCTATTAGCAGTTGAAATTTGTAAAATAGGATTTTATTGTCTTTAAACAACCATGGCAGCAGTTTGCATTATCTTAATACAACAATTTTATTGTCACGCATTAGAGTATATTATACACTTTTTTTCAGGTAAATTATATTAACTTCCATGTTATAAAATAAAAGAATAAAAATATTTACAAGTGTGAATTTAATATGTATTTCAGAGCTTGATAATTTCTAGAAAACCAAATGAAGAAATCTCGTTCTTTCCAAGATAATATTTTTAATTTCCTATAGCAAAATATTGCATACTTTACACAGAATAGGTATAAGGTCACATATGCTATATAATGCCATAACACTGAAAACTCCTTTCCCTTTATATCCTTGAAAGCAAAGAATTTTCAATATACAAAGAAATCATGTTCTGTCACTAAATTTCTGGTCACATCAAAATTTCCTGTCTTATCATATGTCAGAAAGAGTCTGGTTCCTAAAAAATAATGCCTAGAAATCTTGAGGCAAGCAATAAACTTGTCCTTGATGGGGACTGTGATTGCTGCAAATGTTTTATTAAGACAAATGCCTCAGGTCTGAGCGTACAAATTTGAATACCAAAATTTTACGTAAGTTACTCTTACTAAACTGGTGTAATACCACTTTGCTTAATGGCTACGTAGAGTTTAATGGGTTAACTTCGCGTGAGGGTCAGGTTTTATATGTTTATATTTTCTTAGCCTTGGTCAGGAGAAGTGGCTTTGCTCGCCCTTCTGTGGTGTGGGAGTGGTAGGGTTTCACTCCGTTTGAAAACCTAGCACATCCCAAGAGGGAACCCTGGTGTAGATTTCTTTCTCTCTGTATTAAATCGCTCATTGTCGCAAAGTGCCCAGTGCTGCTGAGCTTTGAAAAGAACTTCTAAGAGGTTGGAAAAGCTTCTGTATGAAAGGATTTTTTCCCTTCTGTGGACAGAGTACAGTTTGCAGCTGTTTGACTCACGACAGTGAGACGGATCTGGTTGTATACAGTAGAACGGGAACGGTGGATGCAGCTGGAAGGGAGGTTATAAATTTTAAAAGCAATGCAGATTTTTGCCATTAATTGGCTGCTAATAAAAGCAAACTCAATGGCTTCTAACGGTGGGAGCCTGCGGCTCTGGATCTGATATCAGGAATTCATACACATTACACAGTTTTAAGGATTCAGACCACGACTAATTGAAATATGAGGCATACTGATCAAATTTAGCATTACCAGCATGCACTATGGTTTGGGACTGTATGGCGACAAGGTAGCATTTATTACTTATTCTCCATAACACTGCTTGATTGAAATATCTAGCTATGTTGTCAGCAGAGGCCCAGCTGGGCTTTAGTACAGCTAATTAAGTCATTAAAACAGAGGTCAAGCGATCTAATTCTTGCATACTAAAGTACAAAAAGTCTTTTATTATATTTTTAATAAGTTAATATTTGAATTTTAAAAGAAATTTCTTTTTAATAATAGATGCATTTACTCGTTTATTTATTGAAGTCTTAATATAAATATATAGAGGTAAGAAGTTATGAACTTGTCAATACACAATTTCCAAAGCAGTTTATATGCCTATGTGCTTTAGTAAGTACGTAGTGGATGTGATATTTGAAAACTGTCCAATAAAATAAACACTGATGCAAGCTTGGGATAGTCTCTGCTGATTATTACTGTACAGTTGTCTGTCATTGGGAAAAATCCCAAAGATGTCTTCTGACAAGGCACGTGATGCTTTTTTGCAAGTCAAATAAAAAGCTAGCCTACTGCATTTCTTCATTGAGGAATTTGAGGGTAAAGACCTGATATCATAATTGTTTACTTCGTTGTAACTTACCAAATGAAGTTTTCAGAACTTATGCTCTAGTTTTTGCCAAATGTGTCAGTGGGTATGGAAATATCCATGTATTAGAGTGGGCATGGGCTGACATCAGGACAGTGTTTTTATAGGTGACAGCATTATTGGCTCATCAAAAACATGACTTATTTCATGTGGTAAGAATACTGTTATACTTTTTTGTCTTTATTATTTTAATATGCACAAAGAATTCAATTACATTTTGTCAAGATAGACTTCTCAGGTAAATGCTGAACATGGTAGATGTTCCAGAAATGATTAACCAACAAATGAATATCTTAGATATATAACAGCAATTTTCTTGATAATTTAGAGAATGATTTATAGCTTTTTGTCTCCTTTTGGTTCTTTCCTTTTAGCATTAATTCTTAGTCACCATCTTCAAAGCTAGGTTAAGAGGAACAAAAAACTCGTATTTGTCCATTTTCTAACTACAACTGAATAGAACTGGGAAAATGTGGGGATAAAAGTGTGTATCTGTTAACAACATAGCTAATTTCTGCTTGTTACTTGCTTCCCTCTTTTGTACATATTCAGCAAATGAGTGCAATTAGTAGATATTACTGCTTTGGGCCTTCATTTTATAATATTTATTGTGTTATTTAAAAAGGTTGAAATCAAGTTAAGTACAAAGAGAAGAACAATTGGAGAAGCTTTAAAAAAAAAGCATGGGCAAAATGATACAAAATAGTTCAAGTTACAAGCGCTGTCTTAGTTAGAAAGGGTTTGAAATATCAAATGAGGTCTGCTTTAGAAAAATCCTAGGACAGAGCTGTGGGGAGGTACAGTCTTATTGGAGATTTCATATCTGGCAGGGATCTGCTTTCAGTGTACGATTGACATGGAACAACTGTTCCTAATTTTTACATTTTTATTAGAGTAGAGTGCAAAGATCTAACTAAGCTACTGCTATTTTGGAAAGAATGCTACGTTTCTCAAGTATAATGTACACTGACATAAGGCATTATGACAACAGCTTTGCAGAGCTTGAGAAACTTTGGACTCAATGCAGCTAGCTGACTGTTGTTCTCTGGCCCTTAGTGATTAAAACCTTTGGGAAGTAAAATTGTGAGATGATAAATGGCAAGTTTATTCCCAGCTGTAGCTCCTTTTGCTAATGCACTTAATTCTGATGGAGCTGTTATTGTTACCTATAGGCGACTGAACGTGGTACCACAAGGGATTAAATACTGGGTTGTCCGTTGTGTGATGTAAACTACGGGATTCTGAGTACTTAGAAGCAAATTCACACAAACATTCCTTTCCCATGGCCACTGAAAGTTGTGTTCAGAGACAGGGCTGTGGCATGTTTCATTAAATCTTATTCAGTCCATATCCCATTTCCTTATTATTTTTTCCTAAAAAAAAAAAAAAAAAGAGTGAAACCAGGCCTTACTAACAATCTCAGTAAGAAACACTGGAGTAGTTTATTTAGGTGCAAAAGTCTGACATCAGAAATTGTCTCTATTGTTTAAAAATTATTGTTTCACACTCTCAGTAAGTAATTTTTCAAAGTAGGCTTTGTTGCTAATAATATGTCTTTCAAAAATATTTGAGAGGCATTCAATTAGATACGTGATTAAGACCCAAGAATGTTCATATTCTTGGAGTGGCTAATGCTGTGCTGTTCGAGACAGCTATACTTTCAGAATGATAGGGACATCTCCTGCCATTTCTTTGGATGGGTGTTCTCATGGCTATACCAGACCATATAAGATAGGCATTCTGAGCACCTGTTTCTTAAGCTCTCACTTCCTGGACACCAGTAGTTAAAGCTTCACACAAGCCTGGGACTTGACATCACCAATCCTCAGGAGTGAGTTCAACGGAATGAAGATGTTACCTGTCTCTAAAACATTTTCAAAGCTTTATTACCAAATCATTTAAAACTGGACTCAAATATCTGATAAATATCTCTCTCAGAAAAAGAAAAAAAACATTGTTTATGGTTTTACTTTTAAAGGCATGTTATTTTTTTCTAGTATATATTTAAAATAAGTAATTCATTTTTTTTAATAGACATCAGAAGGTTTAAAGTCTCTTAGCCTACATTTATTCTAAGGGCCACGAGTATGGAATATGACTGAAGACCTAAAGTCTGGTCTCAAAAGAATTCCAGCTCAATTTTAAAATCAGAAGCTATGGAAGGTTTTTGGGTAAGCCTGTGAATCCCTGGGCACCTGTCCAAAATGAACCTCTAAGTCTTTTGAAGTCTACCCACTAATATACACAGTGAAGTCTAATCCAGCTGTCTGCCCCCTTTCCTGTTTCCCTTTCTCTTTCTTCATTCTGTCCTGAGGTGCCAATAGCTACGGACTACAGGAGACATTTAGGAGAAGGAGGTTTGGTTTGTCTCTTGGAAATGCTCCCACACACTGAATCTAGGGTTCTGTTTGGTGGGGGTGGGGTGGGGAAACAGGCTACATCTGAGTTCTTTATCTTATCTGGTATGCTACACTTTTGCGCAGTTATAATTCTTACCTTACTTAAAAAGTACAAACTATTTTATTCATCAGGACTAACAATAATTTATTTGCAGAATTTATTTTCTGTTTTGAGAGACGATCATGTTATTTTAAACAGCAGCAAAAAAATACAATGATAGAAAATCACATTAATTAACTAACAGCTTTTGATACCATAAAGCATTGCATTATATGGTGATAAAGTCACAAAGTTTTCCAGTAGGTAAAGTCAATGGAATTTTAATTCCCTTTACAGATATGCTCCATAGTCTGGTTAGGAACTTTACTATCAGGCTTTATGTCTATTTATTCATATCCTCTTTGTTTAAAATAATGCTGTCAAGGGGTGTATTTTGCCAAAGAAAGAAATATTAAATTTAAAGCAGAGTAAGTTTTTAAGGCATCTTTGTGAAATCAAATTGTGACAAGAAGCTATTTAAATTAAGTCAAATACCTAAACTACCATGTTATTTTGGAATTTCTCCTTTCTTGGTCAGCTGCTGCTCAGAACTGAATATTCACTTTTTAAATCCATTCTACAAATCTGCTTCTTTGAAGGAAATTCTTCAAATATTTCTAAGCCTGTCTCCCAAAAACAGTAGCAGAGTCAACATGAAGAATTGTATGCTTTTGTCACAGAGCTCCACACAAATTAACCAAACACATAGCAAGGGCAGAGAAGCCAGCTCCATCATTTCTCTGACCCATGTTTAAAAAAAAAAAGCCCCCTTTTATGTAGACAAAGGACTGACAAAAAGAAGGCATCAGAGACTAGAACTGGCAATAACAAACAAACAAACAAACAAACAAACAAACAAACACAGCTATGTAATTTTGGGTAAGGAAAAGAGTAGCGTCTTTCCTCTTTCCTTCTGCCTCTCTCTATCTCTGTGTGTGTGTGTGTGTGTGTGTGTGTGTGTGTGTGTGTGTGTGTGT
>NW_026596095.1:16369840-16442773 GCF_907164565.1 Psammomys obesus | reverse complement strand
TGTGTGTGTGTGTGTGTGTGTGTGTGTGTGTGTGTGTGTGTGTGTGTACAGACCACCAACCAAGGACTGTGCAGTGCTTTTGATGGGAGAGGAATGTTTACAACCAGAAGAAGAAACAATGGAGACAGCAAATACAAAGGTCACCATCATTTGGAAGTCTGAGCTTCTATTTTAGCTCTTCCCAAAGGTTTGGAGCAAATTCCTAAATATTTCTTATTATAGATTTCTGTCTCTAATCTGGAATAGTAATTCAATTGTCTTGTGGACTAGTTGGGAGAATGAGATGAGAAAATGTCTGTTCGTGAACTTTATGGATTCAAGTTGATTCAAATTTCCAGGAAGGGATGGTGAAGGATTATAAACTGCTCCTGAAATTTATATGGGAGAGAAAAAATTAAACCTAGAGGATAACTGCAACTCTTTCTGGAGATGATGAGGAGCGTGGGTGCCATTAGTCTCTAATCAAAATGAAGTGCTACTGAGATCGGGTAGACAGGTAGCCAGCATGGACAGAGAGCCCTCAATAAATGGAGACCCAGTCCAGTGTCAGTGGGGAAATAATAAAGTGCCCCCAAACCACAGGAGGACAGGAGTTCATCTGCATGGAAGAAGCACTCGTAAAATTCTAGGAGAACTAATTATCTTAATGTAAAAATTAAGTTTGTTTAATTCTTTAAGCAAAAAAATGGTAGAAAACATAATATCTGGGTAGAAGAGTATTTTTATGATCAGAAAACATACCATGAAGGAAAATGCTAACGTATTTGATTATACTTAAATGTAGAAAATTTGATATCTCAGGAAATTAAGAAATAGGAAAAAGGTAAATTAAAATGCTCCCAGATATTTGGGATGCCAAGTGATAAAAATTGATATTCAGAAAATAGAGAATTTCTAAAATTTAAAAGGAAAACATACATAACCCAATATAAACATAGGCAAAGAAGAAGGTAGCAAGAGGGCTCACCACCAGGGGATCGAAGGAGATACTGAGACTCATAAACAAACTTTGGGCAGAGAATCCTTATGGAAGAAGAGGGAGATAGAAAGACCTGGAGTGGACAGGAACTCCACAAGGAGAATAACAGAGCCAAAATACCTGGGCCCAGGGGGTCCTGCAGAGACCAACACACCAAAGAAGGACCATGCAATGCATGGAGAGGCCCTGGCCCCCTATTCAAAGGAAGCCCATTGGCTGCTCAGTTTCCAAATGGCTTTTCTAGTAAGGGATACAAGGACTGTGTCTGACATGAACTTAGTGGCTGGTTCTCTGATCACCTCCCCCTAGGGGGTGCAGCCTTGCCAGACCACAGAGGAAAATCATGCAGCCAGCCTTGATGAGAACTGATAAGCTAGGGTCAGATAGAAGGGGAGGAGATCCTCCTCTAGCAGGGGACCAGGGAAAGGACATAAGGAAGAGGGAGGGTGGGTAGAACTGGGAGGAGAGAAGAGAGGAGGCTGCAGTGGGGATACAAAGTGAATAAATTTTTACTGAATAAGTATGCAAATAAAATAAAATTAAAAGAGTACTCAATTGGTCTTTTTTTTTTTTTTTTAGAGTGGGGCTGGTTGTTTAATTGACAATCTAGAGAACAAATGGTGGCATGTTTACATGGCATGAGGCAGGTGATGCTTAGAATAAGCACCAGAATGCAATGTCCGATTGAAACCAGAGAGTCAGGTAGAAAAATCAGCATTTGAATGAACAAGGGTGTAAATTGTATACATTCCAAAAGAACATTATACCAACATTCCCCCCTTTAAGTCCAATAAAAGGCTCATTTTCTTTCAATATAATAATAATTATAAAATTATGAAAACTATTAGGTAAAATTTACATGTGCAATGTCCAGTCCACGTGCATTTGGCAACTTAGGAGAAAGTATTTGCCCTTGAAGAGGACTTCGGTTCCTTTCCTAGCACATCATCAGGGCTCAAAACTACCTGTAATGCCAGTTCTAGGAGATCTGATGCTCTCTTCTAGCCTTTGCAGTCTCCTGCACACAGATGGGACACATAAAATCATGCAAACATGCACATAAATAATTTAAAATAGGCAAAGACACACAAAAACACACTTCAAGAACAGATGAACTAATCTGTCTAGGACCAGATAGAATATGCTCAGCTGTGAAATGCACACCAAACAACAATAAAACATGATTTCACACATACTGGGTTAGCCCAAGTCTGGAAACTACTGAGTATGGCTGAAGACACAGTGCTAGATGCTCCTGTGTGCTCTTTGTGTGATGGGAATTTGGGGCAATAGCTTTAGAGAACATTTGGCATTCTAGTAAATGGAAGAGCACATACACTTTTGGAAACATTTCATTAAAGATTAGAAAATTGAGATGTGGTTAGAAGAGAAAAGAAACACTTAATACTTACTCCAGCACTTGCTACAATAGGAAAAAAATGACATATCTTGAGTATCCATCAGTGATCACCCATCATGAAGCAGAAGCTTCAAAATGCTTAATAAGAATGAATTGGAGGTGTCCTCAGCAAAAGGAAAACTCCAAGACAACTAGTAACAGGTCAAAGTATGTTTTACCTAATGAAAAGAGCTTAATGTTTCATAGCGCTAAAAAGTCAGAGACATTGCCTATTGTTATATAAATGATACATAAAAGATAAAATATGCTAGTTGCTGTTTTGGGATTAGAAAACTATAGAGACAGAGGGCTGATGGGAAAGGTGACCCCAGGGAAGTTCAAAGAGCCTTCAGTCCTCTATCAGACATTGTTTCTAGTTAAAATGTTACAATAATTCTTTTAAAACTTTTTAATGTTTAAAAATTGATGTAACATTAGTGTATATTAAAGGGTTGCTAAGGTATCATTAGATAGGATACTTAAAAGAAAAACATACTGGCCAATCAGGGTAATTAGCATTTCCCTCAGACACTTATTGTGATTATGTGTGGGAGCCTTTTCACTTTTCTAGATACTTGGAAAGATTAATTTGTAGCTCATAGCTACTTTATGGTGCTTTACAGTAGAATTAATTCCTTCAGTATAAGAACATCTTGCTAACTTTTATTTCCCTTCTCTCTCCTTTCTTCAGCCTCAAGTGATTGCTACAAAAACTTAGTCTAGTGGCTCATCCTTTCTCTATCATCTCCTATTGTCATCTTTGGGGACAAAGTCCATTTCCATTACTCAGTTTCTCCAACCTGACTTCACAAAAGCAACCCAGTTTCAAGGTTCACCTTTGATTTGTGATTTCTGCAATACCTTCTTGTGAAATCTTCATCTCTAGCTCTCTTCCCTTCTTTTATTTCTTAGAATAATCATTTAGCCATCTGCATTTCTCTTCTTTTTGGCTTGTTTGCTGATTTGTGAAATGCCTACTCTCTTTTTCTACTCATCATACCCCTTCCCATGTGTATCACTGCGTCTTGGAAACCTCTCTTGTCTTAAGCCCACAAACAATATTTTAAACAATATATGCATAATGTATTATACACATAATATATGTAATTATAGTATATATTACATATACTATTTAAAAGATTGCACACACACACACATATGTATGTATGTATGTATGTATGTATACACACAAAATTAGCTTCTTCCCCCTACTCTTACCAGGTTTTTCCCCTTCCTCATTATAGCTTCTTAATTGGTCAGCATTTGTAAACACAGAATCTACTACAGGAATACCAAGAAGCCACAGTGGCTACTCAAGATTCCTTCTTCTAAATTTAAGAGTTTTAGAGCTTTCATTCTGCCCTTGCTTTCTGTGCATCTGCATTTCTGCCATACAATCTTTCTGTTGCTTTGTTAACCCTCGTCTCATTGAAGATTAAAGAGGGCATTATCCACTCAAAATAAGCGACACATTCTTATTTATTACAATAAAGTGTCTTACTGTATTGAACACAGTTTCCTTCTGCCTACATCTGCTTCCTGTGGGATAATTTATTATTATTTTATGAGACATGGTCTCGTGTAGCCCGGGTTGATATTGAATTCTCTATGTAACTAAGATTGACCTTGAATGTTTGATTTTTCCTTCCCTCCATTTCCCAAGTGCTGAGATCATAAAGATGTGCCACAATGCCAAGCTTCTGAGGTGCTGGGGGCCGAACACGAGACTTTGTCCATGCTAGGCCAGTTATCGACTGAGTGGGCTACATGCGAAGCCTTAAAAATTCTGATGACCATATAACTTCACAGAGTGAGAAGGTATATATATATATATATATATATATATATATATATATATATATGACTTATGGTACAAAGGGAAAGAAAATAAAGTGCCCTGACCAATGCTGGGGCCACGCTAGCATACGAAGCAAGCATAATAGTGAAATCATTGTTACGGTGACTGCTACTGACAGATGCCACACTGGTAGCAGTAACAAAACCATGATTCTCGGGGAGAATTAATACTCCTTTCTCTAGCTCTCCAGAGCTCTACATCATCTTTCTAGCCTTTTTCCATGTTGTTTTTCCATATCAGCCTGTAAACTTCTTCAACACAGTGTTCCCCTTGTCAAGAATTAATCTGAACAAGCCAAACTTTACAGAGAATGTTGAGTATCTTACAAAAAGATATACAACAATTAGATATTATGTGTAGGTGTTAATGTATAAGGAAAAATACAGTAGGAAAACCACTAAAGTACATTAGCTAATGAATGGGTTAATGAACAGTTCCCTTTTCCCTTGATAAGCAAGTGGTTTGCCTTTGAAATTCCTTGTGGCCATGATAAAGAGGAAAATGAAATTTATAACATGTAAATGGTGAAACTGAACTATTTACTGAGGATAAGAGTAATGTTTCTTGGAACTCGGACTTTTCAGAACTTCTTTGGGGGCATTTGTCTCAAAGTGACACTGTGTGTGTTTGTGTGTTAAATAATATCACTGGTTAGGCACATAGGATCTCATGCCTTCCTCAAGTCTTTTAAAGCACAACCAGCATTTTACTGGTCCCAGGTGACTTGTGATCTGGGGAAGCCTGTGAGGAGCCCCTGTGGAGTACAGTATTCAAAACAACTTCCTCAAAATAAAGGGTTTTGTTTGACAGGTTCATTATGTGTTCAACTATTGGACTCCAAATTCCAAATTGAAAAAAAAATATTATGGTAAATAAGATCATGTCTAGCAGATTTTAACATGTTCCAAATTGTTTTAACTTCCTTTATAAGTGAAGAAACAATCATCTATTTCTTTTCCCTCCACTGTCTCCACCACCTCTAATGTGGGGTGGAGAATTAAAAGCTGGTTCCCCTGTACGCTTTTCTAGTTTTGCCATGGATGAAGGTGCCACAGAGCATGGTGTTTTAGAAAATATGTCCGTACCTAGGTGTCCACAGTGTTTCTGGACTTAGGTATCCACAGAGCACCTTGTCTTGGTCAGTGTTTCTGGCAGTACATGTCCACTATTTCCAGATGACGCCACTGAGCATGCTCAGAATATCAGTCTTCAGTGGAGACCTAGGACAGAGCAGAGCAGAGCACAAAGCTAGAGCCTGTGGGATAGCAAGGCTTGGATTTCAAATGCCCTGGATTTTTAGACATCAGCGCTGTGAGCCTGACTGAAAAGAGGAAGGAACTGAGGGGCAAAAGCGTACTCTGGTAATCCTCCAAGATGAGAAATGAACACATGAGAATTAATAGGTCTATTTGGTGGCTGCTAAGTTGGAACGTAATGGCAGCGCCAGTGTGCTGACATTTAATTGAAAAGGAAAGAAAGAAGAGCAAGGAAGAGAATACTTGGTTTTGGAAGCTCCCTTGCCTGGGATCTCTCCCCATCTGAGTGTCAGATCAGGGACCCACGGATTTGCAAGAAGGGTTCTAGTTAAAAGGTTTTGTACTAAAAACTCAGTGGAACTCAAGTCTGTCCCAATGCTGCTAAAGACTCCCCACCAGGCATCACAAACAGCCACACATCTGTGTTTATTGTATCAGCATTTACAACAGTCAAGATATGGAATCAGCCTGGGTGTTTGTTAGATGAACAGTTGAAGAAAATGTGCCATATTATGTAATGAAGTATCGCTTAACCATGAAGAATGAAACTATGCTATTGTTTTGGAAAAATCGGTGTAACTAGAGATTTTCGTACCAAACAAAATAAACTGGACCCAGTAAGACAAATATGTGCTTTCTGTCACATGTTAATCTTAGGTCCTATAAACCATCTGGGGGAGCCGTGAGACTAGAGGGAAATCGCTAGGAGGAGAAAATGGGAGGCCGTGAAGGCAGAGGATGGTCAGTGTACCGTATCTGATACACGGATTAAAACGTATTTATAACACCCAACAGTATTTAATAAATAAGCACCAGAAAATAAAAAAAGAGATTTCCTCGGATAAGTTTTAGTGCTTATGAGAATGGAGACAAAGAGCAAAGGGCAAGGCAGGGATCAGGCACCAGCACCCTCATCCTTCCACCTGCACAACCCCCGTCATCCTCTGGCTTCCTAACCCTGTTCTGCCATTCTCTTGAAGACTCTTCTCCCTGCCTCCTCTTCTATTTCTCTGACTTCTTCAGAAACTTCTGGAAGTTAGTAGAAAGTTCTGGAGAAAAAAAAATGAATGGCCTATAAATAGAATTCATAAACAAACGGGCTTACAAGTTAAGAAAATATGATTAAAGTGACAAGAAGGTAGTTAGAAGGCAGTGGTTAAAAGTTTCAGAATGGTGACGCACTCTTCAACAATAGGAGTTTTTCTCCTTTATGTCTCTGTCAATCACAAATTACTATGGTTTGATTCCCAAGTGTACAGTTTTGATTCCAACCCCATCCCCGACTCTTCAGGACACTGGCATTTCCAAGCAGAACTTGGTCTTCTGAAAAGCGATGATGAGAACCTTTTTGCGTTCTCTTGTGTAAGGTGACTCCACTGAGCATGCACAGCATTTCCTGTGTATGAAAATGGACACACTGATCATTAAACCGTGCAGAACAAATCAGGGAATAATTTAAAAACTTGGTAGCTTGAAAAATATAATTTTCCATCCCGTCGTCAGACATGTGGCCATAAAGAGTAATCTAACAATTTGGAGTTGGTGGATGATAGGAATGGGCACCAAAAAATGTCCCAGCTAAAAATGGTTTTGATCCATAAGGCTAGTTGTCTAGCAAAATCCATATGTTCTGCAGTTGTTTGTTAAGTTTTCTTCATTCCTCCTCCATGAGTTTTCACTCATTTGTAGAGGGGACATCCCTATCAAGGTGAGAAATGAAGTATACTGACATGTGACTTTGATTTTCTCAGGCTTTACTTTGTTTTTCATACTCTTAATTTTTGGCAGACTTTTATAACTATGATTGGAATTCTTTATATTATCTTTTGATGTGTGTGTGTGTGTGTGTGTGTGTGTGTGTATGTGTGTATGTGTGTATGTACTGATGTATGGGTAATCAAACTCAGAGTCACATACGTGCTGGGTAATTTCTCTATTACTGAGTTACATCCAATTTCTAGGTTGTTAGTTTAAAAATGTTTACTTTTATGTGTATAAAAGTGTACCACAGGCATGCAGGAACCCTTTGGAGGCAAGAAAAAGATTTTGGAGCTACTGGACAGCTCACAGGTGATTATGAGTTGCCGTATGGGCCTTGAGAACCTAACCAGAATTCACTGAAGAGAAGCCAATTCTCTTAACCCCGGAACCATCTCTCCAGGACCCCCAATTGTTGATTTTCATTCAAGAGCAAAGGTTAGATGCTTCAAGCTTTTAGAATATTAGCTTCTCCCTGTTTTAAGCTATTATTTCACAGAATGTAGCAGAAAACTAAAGTTATTTATGATAAAGAGAACCTAACTAGAGAGTGCATAGGGATTTTATGATAGAAGAGATGGCATTTTTTTTAAACTTACACCAGAGTCCTCAAAGAGTATTGTTGTAATGTATGTCAATGCGGATATGCTCCAGTCCTTTGGGTAGCGTACAGCCATTTTTGATGGAATGCCTGCGCGCTCCAGAAAAGTCCCAACTTGTCCTAAGCTGCACGTAGGCTTTAAATCTCTCACTTAAAGCTCTGCTTATTTCTATTAAACCTCTTCTTTTCAACTCAGACGACGAATTTGTGTTTGGAAGTGTATAACTTTGGCTTACTGCTATTTTCCCCTCATGCAGATTTGATGCTGGCCAATGTGCACTAAAGGGCATTTGTATAATTACTTGTTTAATCTGGAAGCTTGGAGCACTTCGTATGCGGCACAGCTCACCTCTCAGCTAAGGTGTTTATAGTGTTTTTTGATGAGCTGATGAGCTGGGTATTGATAGCAAAGGAAACAATGTGGGAAGAAAATTAGTAGGATGATTTTTGCGAGCAGAAGATGTTCCCTGTTTGTAGGCAATAGCACCATATGCTTATGTCGAGCCACGGGTGGTCTGTGCTTTCTTCCCTAAGAACAAACTCCTTTTCCTTGCTTGTTGACTTAAAGCAAGTGTCGACTTGACTCTAAGTTTAATTTTCTAGCTACTTATTCTTATATGACAGGAGAGGAAAAGAATCTTTCTGTATCCTTTGGCAGTTTAAACGTGGATAATGATTTCTTATAATTGGTGGCTTACAAGGAGCCCTTTGAGATTGCCAGGCTCTGTTTTCAAATGGGCCAGACCCACATATTCTGAATAGGAGAGGATGTACTTTCACAGGAATCTAGAATGAATGTTACCTTAAGCCATCCCAGTATAGAAAGAATTCCAAGAAGAATTTTGGTTTTATTGTACTGGTATGACCAAAAATCTATCATAAATATTTGGGTAGTTCTCTGTCTCAATACATTCTTTAATGGACAAGAATATTATTCTAACTGTTAATCATGGTGTGCACCTTTAATCCCAGCACTCGTGAGGCAGAGGCAGAGGAGGCAGAGAAGGCAGAGGAGGCAGAGGCATCTTTGAATTCCAGGCTAGCCAGGACTACATAGGTAAACAAAGTCTTTCTCCTAAAGTGTATAATACAGTCCTTTGCTGTATATTTGAGAACTTTGTATACATGCAAAAATTCATGCAATGGCCTGTACTGTATATATTTTTTAATAGATGAAGTATAAAGAGTTTCACTTCCTTCAGACTGGATGTTTTAAATGAAAAGAATCAACAAACAAGAACAAATTCTCTCAGTTCTGGTTCTGCCTGGACAGAAGGTTGGTTTGCAAGAGTCATCCACTTGAATAAGTTTTGGCAAGAAAAAAAAAAAAAAAGCCAACATTTTTTTTTTTTTTTTTAATTTCTGAGAAGGGATTTTTCTACATAGCTTTGGCTGTCCTGGAAATCACTATGCAGCTCAATCTGGCCGTGAACTCATGGAAATACACCTGCTTCCTAAGTGCTTCCTGTGTCCTAAGTGCTGGGATTAAAGGTGTTGGCTACTCTGCCTAACCTATGAAAGCAGCCTGTTGAAAGCATGCTGCCAATCACTACGAGGGTGGTAACTGAGAGTAGCGTTACAACTGGCCAAACCTTCCTTGCTCATTTCATTGGCCAAAGAATGAGCCCTTAGCTCTTCATGATATTAACCATTAAAATTAATCTCATTTCGTTACTAGTAATACTTAAACATGCTGAGTTTCTTCTCTGTGTGGATATGATCTGAGGCATATCAATAGGTGCTCAGTTCTCAGGGAAACACTTGTCACTAGTTTTCTGAAGCTTTCAGAAATCAGCTCTCTTCTCCACAACCATGTGACTTCAGTAAGTCGTATAAAATAAGTATTTTGTCTTAACAGGAAAACCAACAGGAACTGGGAGGTTGAGGTAACTTACATAATACTAGATTAACAAGAGTATAACGAATCCTGCCTTGTGTTAGCTCAAAACCACTTGTGTGATGTTTTTGCTCTAATTCTGACGTTCCGTGGGACAAGGAGATGTTCCAGCTCAAGACTGCATCTTATCCAAACGAAGCTCTGGGTGTTACGTAAGTTTGGAGTGTGCGAATAAAGGACTGTCAGACAACTCTTTACTATCCTGGGTCTTCATTACTATTTGAAATTCATTAGAATGAATTTTTTTGTTGAGGTCTCTCTCTGCATATATGCATGTATGTTATTCATATTTGTATGTTTGTTGACACCAAGTCTAACCTTTTAGCCCACGCTAGCCTGGAACTCACTATATAGCTATGCCTGGATTCTAGATCATGGAAACTCTCTTTCCCCAGCCTCTGAGTAATTGTAGGTGTGAGGCATCATGTTGAACTCTACGTGATATTAGAAAAGATAGCTATTTATTCTACTTGAATTACTATGGGTGGATCTATGCATTCTGGATTTCATAAAGACAAAACAAAGTCAGTATGGGCTCAAGCACTTGCTAAAGGCCTGGCCACAGGGGTGCTTTTCTCTTCTATCATGGCAGCTTGGTCTGTTAGGAAATGTGCCAAGAAAACAACAAAATCTGGAAGACTATAAGTCCTAATTTGAAACATTAATATGTGAATTTTGTCATATTCTTTTGCTCGAAATTTATTTCTAGAGTCAGCCATATTCAATGTGGGAAGGGTTTCTGTAAAGTTGCAAATCACGAGAGTCAAGATTTCTTGAAAATGTCTCTCTTTTTGAGAGACAATCTGGTGCGCAGGCATTTAGAGTATGCTTTTGCACAACAAGGAGCCATGGAGTTTCTTCATGGGAGAAGGAAGCACAAAGCTGCTTCCTGAGGCCACCATGAAACCCCCAGCCCATTGCTACATGGTGGCTTTGGCTTCCAAAGACTATTAATGGAGGCAAAAGTACTGTGGACACTTTTGGGATATCAGAATCATAGGGTCAAAACAAAACAATTGCTGGAGATAGGAATTTTAAAGTGGAAGATATCACATGGGGGGAACCACCTAGGAAGGAAAGCAAAAAAGGACAAATTTTTCAGGAGGAAAAAATAATGAATAAACTTAGAAACAAATGTATCTTGAAACCCAGAAGAGATTTGTTTGACCAAACTAGGCATGAGAAGCAGTTAAGGGATTTGGTTGTTTAAAGGTCACTAAAGAGTCCCCAAAGAGGAATTTCTTTACCATTTTAGACTATAAAAGATCATAACAGCTATTCTTAAATTTAGCTTCTGTAAGTGAGGGAAGCTTGCCAAAGCAAAAACTTCTGATTTGGTAGTTCTGGTATGAGGAATCGGCACCATCATGTATAATAAGCATTTCAGAATAGCGTGGGGCAAAACCACATTTGGGAAATACTAGAGCATGGGAAAAATGAGAAGTGGAGTCACAAAGGTGGTTAGCTCACAGCATGTTGTTAACTAACCTCCTACAAAACTTGAGCCTTTGAAAGAACAGTTAGAGAAGATTTTTTGTTGTTGTTGTTGTTTTGAAATGATCATATATGAGCAGATTTGTAGACAAAGGAGAGTCAGGTATGGAGAAAAATTGTAAGTGGGGAAATTGACAGTGAGCTCAAGAGCAGAGTTTGAGAGTGTCTATCAGCCAAGGCTCATCCCACCTCTGTTTTCTGCTTTCTCCCTCGTTCTCATCACTGCAGCCAATGGGAAGCATTTTGGTAGGTTACTATGGGTTTCATTCTCGTGAACAGATGACGTCTGAAACCAGTTTTATAGGTGTGACTGCAAGTATCTAGGAGGAGAACAAAGGACTATACATTCAAAGAAAACAAACTATGCATTAAAGAAAAATCTCCTTTTAGTTTTTATTCTCTACCCCCCAATGTCTGTGTGTGAATATATGTGTGATGTATATGTTTAAGTGGGTCCATGCACTCCTGGGGGCATCTGAAGAGGCCAGACATTAATGATGAGTATGTTCCTTGATTGCTCAACCCCTTGTATTTTAAGACAGCATCATTCATTGGATCTGGAGCTCAGCCACTGGCAAGAATGGCTGACCAAGCTTCCGGGGTCCTTCTGTCTCCACCTCCACATGCGTATGTTCATAGCCATTCCCAGGTCTTCACAGGAGTGCAAAGGATCCGCACTCAGATCCTCACACCTGCACAGCAAGGATTTATTCACTCATCTCCCTAGAGCCAGTTTGTCCTAGTTTCTTTTCTTCTTAAAATGCTGATTTTTTTGAATCTGTTGATCCTGTCACTTAGGTTTCCCTTGCTCCTCCCTGCTAGCTCTTCTTTACATCAGAATGGAGCCTGCCCTGGAGAAAAGAGGAAATAGTGGAATGAGGTGGTCTGTTTCTTCTCTCCTTTTCTGTCCCGTGATGTCAGATTGTTCAAGAGGGAAGCTGACTGTATTCAAGTCACATGGGATAGAGGGAAAACGGAAAAATTGCCGGGCTCTCACCAGGCCGCAGAGGAAGACAATGCAGCCAGTCCTGAGGAGACCTGATAGGCTAGGGTCAGAGGGAAGGGGAAGAGGACCTCCCCTATCAGTGGACTGGGGGAGGGACATGGAAGGAGAAAAGGGAGGGAGGCGGGAATGGGAGGGGATGAGGGAGGGGCCTACGGTTGTGATACAAAGTGAATAAATTGTAATAAATAAAAAATAAAATAAAATAAATCAAAGAAAAATGGCCGAGCTCTTTCACAGACCTGCTTCAATCAGGAAGTCTGGGAGCGGGGTCTAGAAACGCTTGTTTCGACAGGTTCGCCACTTGACTCTTGTGCTTTGGAAAATGAGGGACTGAGAAGCTGGGCTGCACCCAAGCAAGAAGCCTTCCACTGTTTTCACAACCCTCCACTTGACCACAGAAACAAACTGCATGTGTAACACAGACACGTAGATTCTTGTGAACTCCTGTGTAAAAAAATTTGAATAGAAATATAACGTTAGCTCTGACTTTAACATGCTACACTTTTTAATAAATGGCGTTTGAGGCCTCTCTAGGTGCTGGAAAGTTGGGATCAGGGGAGAAGACTTTGGGTTCTATTAACTTTGTTTTGGCCTGCTGCCAGAACCATGGTCTCTGCTAGCTGTTTATAGTTTAAATGGGGATTCATAGAACATTCCCATTCTACCCAATATCAGCTTTGGAAAAGAATACAGCCCCCTCCCAGAGGAGTGAGAGTGAAGAGATTAAAGTAGCGATTATGCTGTGAATTGTTTTTTAAACGTCATACTAACCAAGCTGCACATTTCTGTGTGTCCATTCCCCTCTTTCCTTATTCTCACTTCTTAATCTGGAAGATGTAACCCTTCAGTGCTCGACTATCATTGGTCACACCCTCTAAGTGTCTTTGATTTTGTTGATCATCTCCATGTCCTAGAATATCAATTTCTTCTTATTGGCTCCTTCCCCTAAGATTGCTGCCATGTCCAAGCTTCACGCTACCTTTTGGAATCCAATTTATCAACCCCCTCTTCTAAATGGTACAACAATAAAAAAACATATATGTCTTTATATCCTCATTCTTACCTGGTCTTTTTAGCCTACCCTAACTTGATTCCAAGACCAACATGACATCAAAACTGTTCCTCCAGCTATCAACCATCATTTTGAGCTAAATCCAGTATGGATTCTTGTCTCTCTTAGCACTATGTTTCTCAGGGACATTTCCCATGTTTTGAAATACTTCTTGGTAGGTTAACTCTGCTGAGGAAATAAGCCAATTCAAGACAAATTAGAGTTTATAAATTCAGGTTAATTGGGGGTAGCTCTCGGGCAGGTTCACCAACTTCACAGAAGGGGCTGGTAGAGTCACCAGAGAGAGAACTAAAATATCTCTGTTATATAGTATATAATAAAGAGCTTCTGTGGGAGAGGAAGCCCTGCCCCTGGGCTAGAAAGTTTAGGGCAGAGGGCAAGGTATGCCAGCCATGCCCTGTAACAGGTAGGGACTGAGAGATGCTGACAGAGGACTAATATCCAGTATACATAAAGAACTAAAGAAGCTGAAAAGCAGCAAACCAAGTAATCCACTTTAAAAATGGGGAACAGAGCTAAACAGAGAATTCTCTGTAGAAGAATATCGAAGGGCAGAGAAACACTTGAAGAAATGCTCAACCTCAATAGCCATCAGGGAAATGCAAATCAAAACGACCCTGAGATTTCACCTCACACCCATCAGAATGACCAAGATGAAAAACTCAAGTGACAACACATGCTGGAGAGGTTGTGGAGAAAGGGGAACCCTCTTCCACTGCTGGTAGGAATGTAAACTGGTACAACCACTTTGGAAATCTGTCTGGCGCTTTCTCAGACAATTAGGAATAGTGCTTTCTCAAGACCCAGATTTACCACTGCTAGGTATATACCCAAACTTTGCTCAAGTACACAAAATGGATACTTGCTCAACCATGTTTATAGCAGCTTTATTTGTAATAGCTAGAACCTGGAAACAACCCAGATGTCCATCAACAGAGGAATGGATACAGAAATTGTGGTATTTTTACACAATGGAATACTACTCAGCAATCAAAAAGGGGGAAATCATGAAATTTGCAAGCAAATGGTAGGATCTAGAAAAGATCATTCTGAGTGAAATATTCCAGAAGGAGAAAGACAAACACAGTATATATTCGCTTATATAGACCTATAAGATATGATAAACATAATGAAATCTATACACCTAAAAAAGATAATCAAGAGAGCGGACATGGGGTAAGATGATCAATCCTCATGTAGAAAGACAGATGGTATGTGCATTGAGTCTACTGAAAGCATCTGAAAGACTCTAACTAGCAGTATTTTCAAAGCAGATAAAAAGTCTCATAACCAAACCTTCAGCAGAGTACAGGGAATCATATGAAAGAAGGGGAGTTAGTATGATGGGAAAAGGATAGGAGCTCCACAAGGACCAAATATATCTGGGCACAGGGTCTTTTCTGAGACTGATATGCAACCAAGGACCATGTATGAATGTAACCTAGAACCTCTGCTCAGATGTAGCCTGTGGTAGCTCAGTAACCAATTGGTTTCCCATAGTGAGGGGAACAAGGACTATTTCTAACAGGAACTCAATGACTAGCTCTTTGACCTCCCCACCCCCCAAGGGAGGAGCAGTCTTGTTAGGCCACAGAGGAGGACTTTGCAGCCAGTCCTGAAGATACCTGATAAAACAGGATCAGATGAATGGGGAAGAGGTCCCCCTCTATCAGTGGACTTGGAAAGGGGCAGGGTGGAGATGAGTGAGGGAGGGTGGGATTGGGAGGGAATGAGGGAGCGGGATACAGCTGAGATACAGAGTTAATAAAATGTAACTGATAAGAAAAAAATAAAATTAAAAAAAATAAAAAATAAAAAAGAAAGCAAAGTCTAAGAATGTTCCTCCAAAGAAATTGGCAACATTGCATGCCAGAATCAGTGGAAAAAAGCCTATGAAAGTGAAGATGAGTTTTTTTCCCTTGCCCGGTATACCCAGAAAGGAAAAGGAAAGAAGTTAAGGACACAGGAAGTCACAGCTACAGTCTTTTTTCTCAGAGTCTCTGCTCAGGCCTGCTCTGTGTGTGTTGAGGGAACTGGATCTGATAGTATTATATAAAGTCCACTTAATACTTGATAAATCTGGGGCTGGAGAGATGGCTCAGTGGTTAAGATCATTGTCTGCTCTTCCAAAGGACCAGGGAACAATTCTTAGCATGCACATGGCAACTTAGAATTGTCTGTTACACTAACACCTTGTAACACTAATGAAAATAAAATAAAAATTAAATAAATTATTTTTAAAAACTTGATAAATCTGGTGAGTGTTAATTTTCACAGTTTGTGTGTCTATGAAAAACTGACACAGTGAAAATGTGGTAGGCGACATCAAGATAGAATACTGAAGAAGAGTGGGAAAAATGATACTCTAAGCTATTTTAATCCTCTTTAGGTCATCTAACTTATTGGCAATGATGTTTATATTTGGGATATTAGTAAAACTATATAGCTGGGGGTAAAAACCAGCCTCCACATTTTTCAGATTATTTTCTTATTCTATTTTCTTCATTCCTCCTTTCATTCTCCTGTCTTTCTCCCTCCTTCTTGCCTTTGCTCTCCCTACCTCATTATTCCTTTCTTTTTCTCCTCCTTCCTTCCTCTCCCTCCCTCTTTCATTCCATCACTGTAGAGACCTCACTCTGTTGGATACTGTGTTCATTGATAGGAACATACCATCATAACATACCTCACTCTGTTGGATACTGTGTTCATTGAGAGGAACATACCATCATAAAAGGCAGAAACCTCCTTGCCTTCATTGAGTTTATATTCTTGTCTCATAAAATAAGCAGTTAATGACTATGGGATGAGTTTGTGTGGACAGAGAGAGCACGCACAAAGAACAAAGAACATTGTTCAAAGACAACAATAGCGTGTGAGCTGAGGTAAAAGTGTGTTTGGCAAGTCTGAAGATGAGCAGAGGCCAGAAGACAGAGAGAGAGAGAGAGAGAGAGAGAGAGAGAGAGAGAGAGAGAGGTAATGACATGAGAGAGCGTTGGTGTGGGGCATATGACATAGGATTTTGGGTTTTCAGGGTTTATTTGAACTTCAATGGAAAGCCATCGAATGGCTCTATAAGATGACACTAGACAAGAGGGAAACAAGACTGGACGCTAGGGTTCAGGTCAGAAAGCTGTAATCCTGGCAAGAAGAACTGGCGAGAAGTAGATGTTAGTAAACAGAACTGAATTCGGGTTGCAATGTGAAGACAAAGCTGGGAATTAGCTTATGGTTTAGGTTCAAGGTATTCAGAAAGTAATCGAGTCAAAGATTTTTCCTATGTTGGGCAGCTGATTTGTTTGCTTCTTTGTTTTCCAGGATAATTAGTGGAAACCTGATGCAAAAGGGATGAAGGCTGGTAGAATTAGTTGAACTTTTGTGGCTTTAATCTTGAGATGCCTATTAGATATTCAGTTTGAGACCTGTGGTTCTAAAGTTTAGGGAGACATAGGACAGGAGAGATAAAGATGGGGTAGCTGCTGTTAATAGCTAAGCAGTTTCAACAGACTGGGCAGAATGGAGATGGCAGAAGACAAAGAACTTTTCCTGAGCTCAGCTATTAGAGAATGGGAAGGATTGCAGAAACATTGCTTTCTTGGTAATGGGAGCTAAGGAAGTATTTCTAGGGATACCTTCACATCTAAGGACAGGAATGTCCTTTACTTACTCCTTCTACTCCTTTTCTCTTTCCTTTTTTAGGAGAGAAGATCTCACTATATAGCCAAGGCTACTCTTGAATTTTCTATGTAGCCCAGGCTGGCCTCCACCTTATGATCTTCTGATGTTTCTTTCCAAGTGCTAGGATTACTGTTGTGTATCACCACTCCTGCCTGAGAAGATGACTTAAAAAGGATGAACGTGATTGGTGGTTACATACTTCTAAGGCAAAAGTTAGATTCACACTCAAATCTGGCTGCTGTTAGATTTCATTGGGGGAAACCTCACGAACAGGTTTCCATGGGGTGTTGAGGCTGAAAGTTTGACTGAAGTGGATTTAAAGGAGGTGGGGAATAGTGCATCAGAGTACAGGATCCTGTAGAGTCAGCTTTCTGTAGAGCAGTAGCAGAAAGACGGGTGGCCACGGCTCCGTGAAGGATCAAAAGAGTCTTTGTTTTTAATTGAGCGATGTTGCAGAAGGTTTGAATGCTGGTAGGAATGATTCAGTAAAACAGGGAGAGAATCATGATGTGACAGAAGGGACAGTTGCATGAAAAAAAGGGTGCAACTAGAAAAGGGCTTGGGAGGCAGTGCATCATTAGGTCTTTCATCTGAGCAATAGCATCGTTTTTGTCTTACGTATGTAGAAAGGATGATGCCCTTACACTCCGGTTCATGGCAAAAGGTCAGGAAGCGAATGCACAGGCTCTTCGTTAACGAAAAGTTCTTACGAGCATGAAGGCTTGCCCTCTTTTGACCGAGTCATTTGTACAGAATGAAATGGCCAGGTCACCCATGGGTGACAGACACATTGCATATAAAGTTCAGATATTTCTGAGGGAAGACAGCAGGAGTCTACATTCTCATGAATTTGTTTGAACAAGTGATTTTTTTTCCTGGTGTGCATATATAGAGAGGCAAGTGGATATTGGACAATTTCCTAAGTCACTCTCCACTTTATATATGTATTTGTTTATGTAGAAACAGAGTCTTAATGAACCTTAATGATTTGGCTAGACTGGCTGGCCACTGAAGGCCAGGCATCAACCTGTCTCTGTCTCACAAACACTACAATTCCAGGTGAACCCTGCCACTCGATATCCTTACATGGGTACTAAGGATGTAGACTCTGGTTCTTAGACTTGCACCCAAATCATCTCATTATCGAAGCATTTCCTCAGCCAGTCCCTCAAACCACAGCTTTGTAATTAATGTGTGTGTAATTAAACTAGTAGCAAATACTGAAATGAATTTTCTCTTAAGTATGGAATCGTTGTTGTGCGAACAATGATAAAACTATTGCCATCTTCAAGGATCCAGTAAAGGACAACAGTGGATAGAAAGATGAATAAATATTAAGGTATTTCCTGATGCCACAAAATACAATGAGAAGAAAGAAAACAGGACGGTCTGGCAGAGACCCTGAGCCCATTCTTTTGATAGGAGTTTGTTAGGTACTGGGGGAGGGGGTTCCCCAGAAACATGAAATGTGGCATAGCCACATCGTCCTCACAGTTGTGTGAGACAGGAGGAGCAAGACAGAGGTTATTCCTAGTTCTCAGCTGGAGAAATGTGGAGCCGGGATTTGGTGCACCACACTGTAGAAGAAAAATTCAAATGCAGTTATTTATTTATATATTTTGCTGACTACTTTCATTATGCCAATAAAATGTGATAAATTGACCATGCTCAGTATTCCTTTCAAAAATTGTCCCATACACTGGGAACAAAGCACTGATGATAAATATACAGAAATGAAAGTCTCAGGTTTCAATAGGATTTAGGAAGATTAGGTTCATTCTTTTTTAAAATATAAATATAGGTGTCATTAGCTTATAGCTTTATAAACTGTTGGAGGAGAATGTAAAACTGTAATTGATTGTCATTGCTGACACCACTTTGCCATGTGAGAAATTGGTTTTTAACATCAAGTTTCAAAAGACTTCATTTCACTGCTCTCACTCTGTATTTTATACCTTAAACATTAGTATTTGATGAAGGGAATCAATTTGTAAAATGATTTTTTTTAAAAAAGAAGACATATAGAGATTTTCCTAAATAGTGAAAAATATTTTATACTAATACCCTGTAAAATTTCACTTTGAAAGCATGAGATCATTTGCAGAATAGAAATGTGCAGTTTGAGGTTGCTGGCTAAGCAAACTTAAAGTTATGGGTTTCTAAAGCACTGCGTAAAAACATGATTTCTTTGACACCCTCTTCCCCCTTGTACTTAAAGTAGACAATACTGGATCTCAAAAGCCATTTTACCTTTTAAGCTTCTAAAAAATTTGAGTCACTGCTCTTTTGTGCTCTAATTAGATGCAATAGATTTTTGAAGTTTGTTTTCCAAATTTTCTCACAATGGTAAAAATAGAAGGAAACGCTAATATAAAAAACGTAATGTTTCTGAAACAGGGATTGTGTAATAGCCTAGGCTGCCTCATTCATGGCAGTTTTGCAGATATAAGCCCCGGCTTTCTAAAGGCTTCAACAGATGTTAAAATGTAGTGTTTATGACTATGATGGAGAGAAATAAAATAAGTGCAGGAATACAAAGCAACCGAGAGTCAAGCGCCAAACGGCTTAATATATTGACTTTTATTTCGCGGTCTTTCACTTTGGGTAATCTTTTGCATAAACTTTGGGGAAGTCAGATATCACAAGGAGTGTCTAAAATCTCTGTCTGAAAGTCTTTGTTCTTAACTGTCAGACAATATAAAAAATCAGCTGTGGTATTTTCAGCACTATCCGATTTCAAATGGCCTTTTATTCAGCTCTTTTATGACCAGTTGCTTGACAGCATATAGATACAGTTACTCTGAGAGATTTTTCCTGTACTGTTGCTTTTGGTATTTTTGTGGAATGTTCTCTTATGCAGTAGTCCCCGCTTAAGGATCTGAAATGTCTTTACTGTTGTGCATTTTTACAGATTTTGGAGTTTATTTTTATTTTTTATAACTGAAATATTTTCATCCAAACACCCTTTTTGAGGTGTATTTTGTAACCAGTGTGAGATGTAAATACAAGTGTGATGTATGTTTGTTTGATTTTTTTTATATAATAAAGATTTGGCATTTGTTAGATATCAGACCTGTCACATACAAACTTAAAAATCTTATTTTTATGTTGTGTTGAACACATGAGGGTGAGTTCTTGTTATAAATAACCTAAGAGTTTCAAACATAGTCATTGTAAAATGGATTATTTAATGCAAAACACACACTTTCTAAGCACAGGTTAGTTTCATCAGAGGCCGTAACCTTTAATCTTCTTTGCTGGCTCCTTCATCCATTTGCTTAATTCAGGCAGTGCTGGAGACACACAAATACAAACATTTCAGCTGTTTATTTATAGGATATTGCCTATGTGTACAGGTAAAAGCATATTTTCATAACACAAAATATTGCATACCCCATATTTGAAGTACACTTGTTTAAGATATCCACAGGACAAAGTTGTATCGTATTTGACTCATTATATAGTATCACTGTGGGTGAGAGAAGATTAGTGATACAATTGATCAGGTATTGGAGAGAAGTGTAGGATTAGATACAACCCCAAATTTATGTAAATGATCGAAGTTAGAATAAGCAAATACGTTAAAGCCAAATAGCTAGACTGTTAAGTAGGTAGACAGAGTGACATGGAGAAGGTTCCAGAGGAAAAGAGTTGTGTGTTTGAAATAAAAATAGTGGGCGTGAGGGTACTACGCAATTCCGAAGGATTATTTTCTTCCTTGTAAGGAAAACAGCACACAGTGTCCAGATCTGTACAAAGAAAAACTAGCTCAGGGCTCAGACCTAGAGCTGATACATTTCAAGAAGGAACGGCCGGCTGCCCTCGTGAGCGGTGACAGATCTCTGTGAAATATAATCCTGATTAAAAATGCATGTGTGAAACCTCTTGGAAGAAAGGCCTGTGTCCACCAGCATTTTCCCCAGCTCCTGCATGTGAGCGGGAAGACGAATGTAGCCAGTCTCGTACTGTTCACCCCATCATTTGCTGGCTGTCTTGCTTGTCTGAAACTATCTCTTTCTACCGCTATGAGTTAGAGCTGTGCAGTTTTGTGTTAAATCATAGATACAAATGAATTTTTAAAATTCAGACATTTGATGCGCACGTGTTTGAGCATGTGCATCTGTGTGTGTATGTGTGTGATCACGTGCAAATGCACACACAGTCTTTTTATTAATATGTCTAGGCCACTCCTAAGCACTAAATAACAGAAATTTAGATATGGATGTGGACAACAGTTAGGCCCCTTCTGAAGCTTAAACATGTGAGATTAAAAAATAAAAATAAAAGAGAGGCATGTATACAACCACTCCATAAAGATTAGCCACTTGGTTGCTGGAAGTCTTATCAGTTCACAATGCCAAAGCCGTAATCAGCTGTTGAACAGGCACAGAGACTGTATATAAACCAATTCCATTCATTTGGGTCCAGGTTTGAGGGGACTCGGGTCTGAGGCCTCCAAAACAGAGAGGAGACAAAGCTGGACTGTTAAAACAAACAAACAAACAAACAAACAAACATCTCCAACTAATTGCTCCATGCTCGTCATAAGTTCCAGTGACTACAGCTGTCTGCGAGTGCCATTCTCCGATCAAGGCCCAAAATGCCTTATCACGGACATGATCTTGTCGGGACCTAAAAGAGAGTTGTTTTAGTAATTACTATCTCTCTTTAAAACCTAAGGAAGTGAGGACTCGAGAAAGAAATTACTATAGTAATTCAGTGGATTGTCTGTGTCATTATTTGTCCTCAGGTAGTTGTATAGTTTTGTCACACTCACACAAATGCACATAAACGTATATTTAAGAAACAGATACGTAGGAAATGGTTTGCTGAGCTCCTTCTAAGAGTCCCATGCCTTATCATCATTTTAGCTCGCTAGGTGCTCTTAAATATTGGTTTTCCATTACGAGATTTTTTTTTTTTTTACAAAAAAACGCATTGACACTTCCTTTACTCAATTTCTCTCCTGTCCTCCTGTCCTTTACCTCTCTAGCCATCAGCGTTACATTTAATGGCTATCTTGAAATGTTTTAAGTTTTACTTGCTATCATTTAGAAAAATATGATAACAATCAGTTTTCTGAAGAATTTCTTACTAAGAACACTTTCTTCAAACAAAAATGCAACTTTCTGATGGGTGCATACATCATTGTGAATGTGGGTAGCCCTGCTGGCCTCTGCTTGCTTCTCTGTTTTTCTTTTTCTTCTTTCAGGCCTCAGTCTAGTGCACTGCTCATATCTGTGCATCTGCGGTTCTTCCCAGGAAGGAATGACAATTAACTTAACGTGTGGTCCATGTGGCATATTAGGACATGGTCATTTTTTTCCTTAATTATGACAGTAGTCAAGGTTTTAAATAATTATGATCTTATGAGTCAAAGTAAGAGGAAAGAATTCCAAGTCCTTGTAACAACTACGAAAAAGTATTGTCAATTGTAAGTTTGCTCTTTTTCCTTTTTTGGGTTTTTCAGTGACAATGCAGTGAATACTGATAACACAACCATGTTTTGAACAGAGATGCTAAGAGGACAGCTGGAGGGTTTAAGTTACGTTGCCTGCTTTAATCTACGTCTGAGGTTTAAACTTACTTTGCTCTACATTTTATGACTTTCCCTAGTATTTGTCTGCATTAAAAAAAATCCCGACCTATTCGTCCCTGCAGTGTAATTAGCCCTATACGATGGTTTCTCTAAAACGCATGCCTAAGGTGGAATATTTATTATTTATTATGTTTTTTCTAACAGCGTGATAGTTTTGGAGGACAATAGTATATGTAGTTTAATCACAAGCTATCGAACACGAAAGAGTAGATGGGATTTTACAACAAAGTACGCCGCAGGTACAAGCCAATGAATAACAATTATCATCACTGAGACCAACACCAACAACAGAAGGCTTTCTAACACCTTTAAGACCTTGAATATTTTCCCTAATCTCCTGGTGCCTTTTAACAAGGGAAACTATTTTTTTTATTATAATTATAAAACTGTCAATGGCCTTTCTTTAGAACTCCTGAAGGTCCTCCTTAGCGAAGATATCTGGCTTTTGTGTTCTAACAATACACACATCTCTCTTCTGTCTTGTTTTCCTGGAACATGCACACACAGAGAAACACACACAGCAAAGTTAGCCAAAGGAAAGCTAATGACTGCCTTCCTGTAAAAAAACAGAACAACAAGACAAAACAAAACAAAACAAAACAGCAAAACAAAAGAGCCGTAAACATCAATGTCCGAAGCTGGCCCCACACAAGAAGGCACGCGTGTTTTCATTGTTGACATCTTGCTAACGTGTGCTTGCGTGAATATGAGTAGACAGGAGTCTAATACAGGGCTCATCATTCTGTATATTCTACTTTGTTTGCAATTAATTCTCCTGCTATATTACACCCTGTTAATATATGTTTCCATGCAAATGCTAAAGAGAGCACTGCTTCCAATTTATTTCCCATCTTGCAGTTAATTTAAGCAGGGGTTTAATTCTAGTGATCTCCTTTCTTAGTAACAAATACACACAGTGAGTGCTCTGAGATTTATTCATGAACTGGAATTCAGAAATAGAGTTTCTTACTCCCTTTCATTTAAAATTAATTACCAATTCTTAACTTAAAAATTCACAATGAGGATTAGTAGTCTCAGACTGCTTTTTAGTTCATTCTTCTTATTTTTGAAACATTAAGTTGCTGATGTCAATATCAATATTTTGAGCAATCTTTCTAGAATAAAATGGTTCTCTGATATTTATAGCCTAAAATTACTCTGTGTGTAAATGTGAAAATTCAAATTTCTTTTTGATGTAGGAAAGTTGAAAAGTTATATACTATATTTTGATAAAATATTTTATGGCACGAATTATGAATATTATAATATTTATGTAAATCAAAATACAATAGCTTTTAATTACAGTTTTTCAAAAAAATTAAATAAAAATTATTGAATAAATTCACTGACAACAATTGCTTTAGAATATTGTTGAATATCAGATATTGGAATCACAATTCACTTTCCCTTGGAAAAATTATCTATAGGGCTATGAGAGAGGTATGTTTAGGAAACAAGAAGTCACAGGTTCAAGCCAAGTCCATATCAATAAAAACAGCAAACTTCACAATCATAAAACAAAATGTAGAGGTGGCTCAGTGGTTAAAAGCACTGTTTGCCCTTCCTAAGGACCTGGGTTCAATTCTCAGCACCCTCATGGCAGCTCACAACTGTCTGTAACCCCAGTTCCAAAGGATCTGCCACCTTCCCACTAATGCACATAAAATAAAATAAAAAAAATTAAAAAAAAATCCCAGAAAGTAATGGTGAGATTACAAGAGGCAAGAAAATAGAAAAATCTCTAGGAGCTGGAAAAGGAAGTGCTTCATTTTGAGTTGTAATTTTAAATAAAGCCTGTTGATAACAATGCAGCAATCATTTTTACTCCTTTGGCATTGGTACGTGGGCGGAGAACACATACTCCCCCCACACCCGGGACGGTTTTTATATAACAGGTAAAAAAATATGTTTCTGAGAAAGAGTTTGCGATTTCCTTTTCAAAGCCCTTTCCAGGGGTATTTTGCTTATTATACCACACAGTCCCGTGTGCCTCCAGAAAGCAGGATGCAAAACACTGTGCAAATTCTGAGCCTTGCTTCTGACCAAGCTCACCACTGTACCTTCCATGCAAAGCAGCTGTGGGCCCAGGGAGAGTGGCTAGTGGCTGTTGTTGGAACGAAAAACTTGGAGTCTCGAGAAATATGTATCCTAGCATTACCGCACAGGTATAGCAAATGGTAGCACCATTCCTGGCCTTGAGCCCTCAGTTAAATCATCAGTTTGTTAACTGCTGTTTGCAAGGTAAACCCTCCCCCTGGAATGAACTTCTTTAAAGCAAAATGAAATAAAATAAAGGTAAGTAAAAGTAAATAGATTTTCCTATTGAAAGTTATTACTTCAGGAATGAAGAAGATGGATATTGATCTGCGCCTTGCTTTGCCATTACTGTCAGGCCCACGTAGGTGGCTAAGACACTTTATTCTAAGCAAACAGCCATTTTCTCTTCTGACATGGGATTCCAGTGAGAATTGAAAAAAGTAAAAGGTTTGTAAAAACATTTTTCTGTCCTTCTTACAGGGACAATTTATGTTGAAGTAATATTTTCTGAGATACTCACACCTGTTATTGATTTATTTCTTCTTTGTCGTGAACAATCTCCTGTTTTATAATGCAGTCAGCCTTGTATACTGCTCCTAGGCAGTCATTTAGAAATAATTTTCATTGCAACAATGCCCCAAGGGGATCCAAATATTGAAAGCATATGAAGAAATCACTAAGCACGTGTACACCTCTGCAAGCTTTCCTCGGAACAGCGCATAGTTGCCATATTTGTTTTTGGCACTAATAAGGGAACCTCATGATGAGCTATTGTCATAACACTGAGAATGGAATTCTAAACACCGGAAGCCCTCAGAGTTTGTGGTCAAATAACCCTGCAGAATGACCTTGGAAAACCAGGGGCCAGAAACCAGAAGAGTATGCATGATACGAATTTCACTAATGTGGGTTTATTACTATCAAAGAAATGCTATCAGTGCTTATAAGAAAGGGAAGCTTTTTCTTAAATCGCTGAGCACTTTTGAGATGGACAGTATGCATTCGGTCACCAGTACGTGTACACACATCCTCCCTCTTGTGTGTCCGCCTAGGCACAGCACAGTTATTTCCCCCTTTAAAAATATCAGAATAGCTGCGATTCCCCTGTAGTTCATTCGCTGTTTATTGGTAAGGACTAATGTTTGACCTCCCCTTGCCTTCTTGACTTCAAACAATTACTTAGAATATTTTTTTTCTGGTTTACTTTTTATCACATTCCCTGACATTTTAGAGAATAATATTTGACAGCTATGAACATCTGCAGAAGTTATTGTTATCATAACTTGAGCTCAATGGCACTGATGGTCTGAAGATCATATTGCTCTACAGAGAATGAATACACTAAACATAAAAATTTGCTTGGCTGTTTTTCAGTAGAGAAAAAAAAATTGCTTAGCTTGCTTTAATGAAGGCACACTTGTTTTAAAATAGCAACTAAAAATGATTCCTGAAGGTGGAGAACACATTTGCATTTTACACAAGGGGTAACCTTGAAATAGTCATTTTAAAAATTTTGTATATTATTGCTAATTTTCTTTTTCAATATATGTGTATATATTTCTTAAATGCCTAAATAAAAAGATCTTTTGACACATTGTTACAAACCCCTTTCATGCATCCTAGGTTTGTAAGTGATTTCTGATCAAACTCTCTCATTTTAGTACCCTGATTTCTTATTCAGTGTGCACCCAGGAAAACTAGTATATTTCACTATCCTTGAGAAAAGCAATACAGAGAGAAAATGCAGTTAGTCATTTATGTGCACATAACAATAGAAATCTCAAAGATTAAAGGGAATCATTTTGGGGAGCCCCACAATTTTGCAACCCAAAGCACTTAAATAATTACCTTTTTAAACAACTTTTATTGACTATGCAGAAGGATAAAAGGTAATCTTACTTGTTTTAAATGGCATAAAGCAACCAAATGCCATTAACAGAGTGTTACATTTCTTATTTCACTAAGATTGTTGAAGCTTACCAGAAAGAGATAAAAAATGTATAAATTCAGGAACACTGGCTAGTAATATCCCAAACCATTGTCAGTGGACTCCTACTTTCTCCTGCCAAAATATGTGGAAGCATGCATGGATTGTGCTAGATTAGTGAGAGGGGTTTGTTTCCGTGGCATTAGCCAGGTATCTTAGCAACAAGAGCATACCAGATTCTCGCAGTGCTCTGTGGTGGTGCATGTAATATCCTGGACATAATCTGTCTTTTAATTTTCTTTGGATTGTAGTGATATTACAGATACATGTGTTCAGTTATAGATCTTTATTTAATAAGAAGAATGCCTTAACTGAAGATTTGTACTATGCCAGGAGTGGGCAGCTCACAATAATGTTGCCGGCATTTTAGCCCAGGTACTGCCTTGTCTCACAGTGCAGATTGACAGGAAAACTTACTCCCTTCATTAAGATGTGCCTCATAGTTCATATCTTTATGCTGTGGAGATGGGGATGCTGCTGGAATTCATAATACCGAGAACGTTATTTAATGTCAGATAGAATGCAAATTGCTCGTACAATTGAAATGTCATCTAAAACATGCCACCGTATGCAACACCACTTTATTATAAGTCACTGAGAGCAATATCTTAAATTTGGAATTGCACTAATCCTTCATCTGCTTTGTTTACCTTTCATCTATAATAGAGATGTCGAATTTCCTCCAAACTGGATTTGCATGTTTTAACTGTTTGCTCACACAGCTGAAGATGCGTGGAAGGAGCATATAGGGGTACTGCCTCTGATTTTCTTGTCTTTTTGTTGTTTGTTTAATGCAAATTAACAGCAAAAGATAGCTTCCAAATATGAGACAAATGCCGTGTCAACCCTTTTGAGGAAATAAGCTAAAGCTTATAGAAGAACATTTGATTATTTAAAGGGCAAACGATACTACAAATATGATGTCGGTTTATTGGTAATTGATTTTCCTGGTAATTTAGTTCCATGGGATATTTTCTCAAATTTAATTGAAACAATAAGGATTTCATAAGATTCATTTTGATCACAGTGAAACTACATACAAGCTTTTAACACTTTAGTCTTGCTTGCTTGGAAAAACTGTTTAGAACAATTGCTTTCCAAAAACAAAGCTGTTGTGATAAGGCCACAGAGGAATAGGGTCCAGGCAGTCCTATGAGACTTGATAGGCTTGGGTCAGATGGTAGGGGTGGAGGGCTCCCTCTTTCTGTGGTCTAGGGGAGGAGAATAGGGAAGAAGCACGTTATTTCAGAGGTGGCCAGTGCTGGAGGCCACTCATTGTATGTGCATTTCGTATTCTGCAGCCTAGTACGGCCCTTTCTATCTTACAGTTCTTTTCGTGTGCAATGGGAGAAGGAAATAATTAAAAAACGAGCAGGAATCATGTATTCGAGAATCCACTGTTGTCCTATTGCTGGACAACTGAGAAGATTATAGCCACTGTTGAACATTACTGATGGACACTGAAGGCCTCCCAGGAGCCAGGGACTTTGCCAAGTGTTTACTTGAATTACATCTTTCTGTTCTTGTCACAAGCCCTAGAGGAAGGGATTTATCTCATCTTAAACATGAGCAAACGGATTTGACAACAAGAATAAATAGCATTAATAATATAGCCCGTAACAATGTTAATGAAGCCATTGTCCACCCATAAGTGTTAGAGGCAATTTCTTTTTCTGCAGAAATGAGGTTAATTACAGTAACCGCCAATTTAGGTTGATGGAGGCTTAAAATATTTTAGCAGGTATTATGTTTCAGAAGTACAAGTCTGTCTGGAACTAAAACCTGAGGAGGCTCAAGTTCCTTCTAGAAAATGGCATGGTATCTGTGTGTAACCAATTCTAAAGAAGCTCTTATAATGCCCACAACAACATAATGCCTAATACCATGTAATCATCATCTAGAGGATGACCACAGTGTATATTTTTAGAGGATAAACGAGAAGGAAGGTTTTTACACGTTAAATACAGATGTAATCAACATAGGACTAACTACCTAGTAGGGAAAGTGAGGGGTAAGAAATGCCCAAGTAACTAGACCTATAGAAAAACTGAAATGCTAGGAGGCTCCAGCAGGTGCACACATAGCTAGGTAAAAATGGAGTATCCGTTGTCATGGGGGAAATTCAAGAATTGGTTTTTGGAGAGTTCTGGAATTTTCTTTTTGAGATACTTCCAGTCCATGTTTTCTTGTCTACTAAGATGTGGAAACAGCAGACAGGGAGAGTCAACTATGTATAGCAGTAAAGAAAACCTTTGGCTAACACCAGATATGAGCCTTCTATTGCTAAAAACATAATGTACACTAAAAGATGTGAGCCTATGGCAACCTAATGGGGTAGATACTGTAATTTCTCTCATTTTCATAGGAATCTCTAAGAGAGGCCCTGAAAGATTAAGTTCTTTCCCCAAGTCACAAACCTTCAACTGGTGGAACCAAGTTTCAAAATTAGACACTCACATTTCAGATTATGTTATTTTTACCACCCACTCCGCCAGGCTAAAATGTGAGTCAAGACTTCAGTCTCTGCCTCCTATATCCAAACCACCATTAACAGTGTGCCCATATGACACTCTTCCCGAGAACAAAAGATGTAACTAAACCCACACGAAAGAACAAAAGTATTGATACAAACAAGCATTTTGAGATGTCTATCGCCTTGTTATTTTAATCTTTGGGCGAACTGCATTTGAATGTCTGTGTAGATTGGTAAATTAAATAAACTACAGAAAATCACACTATTGGCATCTTTTTTTTTTGGGGGGGGGTCCTATTGCTTAACCAATAACTGATCTCAAAGAAATCAGTTCTCTGTCAAACCATACAGAATTGAGTAAATTAATGTGCCTCTGCTAGTAGTGGACAATAATGAATATTTTGGTAAGCTTGAAAATTATTACAATCTGTGCAGCACTAGAGTCCTTACATGGCAATCTTTATTTTAAACTGAAATTGCTTTTTCATTTATAATTGCTGGTCGATTCTGTGGTTCTGAACATTTACTAATGATGTAAAACAATAACTCAAGACTAGAAGTTTCCTTTTAACCCTACTATATTTATTATTATTAAATGGTAAACGTATGCCATCACTTGTATAATGTCATCTTAAACGTGAATAAATTTAGACCACTTATTTAAAAAAAAACAAACAAACCTGGGCGATAATGCCTGTAATGATAGTTCTTTTGTGGCTTTCTGGAGCAGTCTGAGGCGAATCGAATAATAATTACGGCCACATCTTAATCACTTGCCTTTCCTGTTTGTTAACCTTGGGAAGAAACATTATGTTAGAGTCATCTTTAATTCTCATGAAAAATTAATCCCTTTCCACTCCATCTAAGACCTCAAACTATGGATTGAGTATGTAAGTTTAGATCGTGGACTACGTTCTGGAGGCATTGCTACATGGAAACATCGAATACTCCAACTAAAAGTTCAGTGTTCAGGGCCTTTCGGAACCTTCTTTTCTTTAGACGGAACTTGGACATGCAGCCCCAGACAGCTGATCCCAGGACCTGCTAGAACCAGTCGGTGACAAAGCTGTGCAGAGCAGCCCATTTGAAAAGAAAATAACAGAAAACAAAATACTCACCAGCTAGCCAGAATTGCTCATCCCTGGAGGGTATTCTGTGGAAAGTTGGAAAAGATTATGTAAAATAGCTCTCACATGTTAGGCACAGACAAATACTCACTGCCTCTGAATAGGAAGCTTATAAACAGGAAAACAAGAATTAGTTTTGTAAAAAAAAAAAAAAAAAGGTAAACTAAAAATCAAAAAGATCAATGGCATCAGATTGGCCTTCCAAACCTTAGCCAGAGCTTTGCTCTCAAACATTGTTTTTATAAATGTCACCAGGTCTAGGTTCAGACAAAGGGAGGAATTTGAGAAATTTCTCTCTCTTCTTCTTGAGAACTCTTTGAGTCACTGGGCACCCAAAGCATCCAAGGCCTACAGAGATAGGGTTCTTCATCCAAAACCTATACTTTTGCTTCTCATCCTCGATGCGAAGAGGCAGTTTGCCAGCATGATTAACAAAGGGTCAGTGACATTAACAAAACTGACCCAGGAAATGTGCCCCAATCAGAGTTAGTACGGTCTCCACTTTGTATTAAGATCAGGCATGGCTTGGATAAGTTCAATTTGTATAATTCTTACCCGACACATTGCTTAAATTGGGCAGTGGGCTAAGGGCTAGACTTAGGCCAATGCTGTTCTTAATTTTAAGTGTGTTGCAAGTTGACAGTTTATATGATATTTAATATATGTGAATGCACATCTGTGTCTGTGGGTGCTCATATCTTCCTTACTTCTCACACAGGATCTCAGACTAGTTTGGGTAGACTGGTAAACCAACAAACTTCCAGGGATCTTCTAATTGCTGTACCCCCAGTACAGTGGATACGGTTGGTTGGGCTACCACATCCAGCTTTTCCTATGAGTCGGGAAATGTAAGCTCAGGTCCTTGTGCTTCTATGGCAGGCATGGAATGAGCCATCACTTCAGCTCCATAAGTGCTATTTAAAAAAAAAAAAGTATTATTATTTTGTAGCACATCAGGATAACTAGAGTTTATGTTGTTTTATTTTAAAGAAGTAGAAGACAGAAGTTCAAATTTCTCAACACAAAAAAATGATAAATGCTGAAGAAGAAGGAAGAGGAGGTGAAGGAGAAAGAGGAGAGGAGGAAGAGAAGAAAGAAAAAAATCCTGATTATATTGATTTGTTCATTATAGGGCATGATGCAGAGAACTATCATGTCACTTTATCCTGTAATTGTAGAACATCAGAAAAATTAGGATAATAATAAAATGAAATTTAAAGTATATGTGGTCTCTATGTTCTAATTATATATACAATTATATGTGTATATATATTTAAAGTAGTTGATAAATTAGCACAATGCTTTGAAATTCTATCTAATTCCATAGAACTTCACTTATCCCAATTCCACCAGAACTGTGGACTTTTTACTGACCGGTCCACAGACATTTACTCCTTCTGATCAACCCGAGGAACTTTCGTTTCTAATTTTGTTATGATGAAGGAAGTTAATTTCTATTCTTGTGGGCCATGTGTTTACAACTCCTAGCTACCAAAAATTCATTGATATTTTTTTCTTTTACTTCATATCTTGTGAATATTTCTAAACAACAACAGACAGCAGTGACATGGGTCGGCCAACCACAAAGAACAGTGCTTGCATGCACCTAGTGAGAGAGCTGAAGCCTGATTGGTGGGGCAGCCAAAAATGAGTGTGAGCTCTGCTGTAAGCCAGAAGTGGCTCAGAGGCTGGGCAACCCAGTGTCAGCAAAGGAGGATTGCAAGAACAAAGGCACGACCCAAGAAGCAAATAGAGAGACAATAAGGGCATATTAAATGCACATGGCACTTTCGCGTCACCCAGGTATGATTCCACATATCAGAAGAGCCCCTGACCTCACTGGAAGTATTGTTCCTTCTTTGATTCTTCTTTGATAAAGAAACTTATGAAAATTCTGAACTATTTTGGCTGTGTGTTTGGTCTATGGAAAATAAATGTTAACATTCTAAAATGTGTTTAAGATAGTAAACATAAATCTGGGCACAGAGGGTCCTGCAGAAACTGATGAATCATCTAAGGACCATGCATGGAGAAGACCTGGACTCCCTGCTCACGTGTAACTGATAGACAGCTCAGTCTCCAAGTGGGTTCCCTAGTAAAGAGAACAGGGGCTGTCTCTGATATGCATTCAGTGGCTGGCTCTTTGATCACCTCCCCCTGGCAAGGTGGCTTAGACTACAGAGAAAGAGGATCCAGAAAGTCCTGATGAGACCTGATAGGCTAAGGTCAGATAGAAGGGTAAGGGGACCTCCCTATCAGTGGGCTAGGGGAGAGACATGGGGGGAAGAGGGATCGAGGGTAGAACCGGGAGGAGATGAGGAAGGTGGCTACAACTGAAATACAATGTGCTTAAATTGTAATAAATAGTAATAATAAAGAAAAAATTTAAGAAGATATTAAACATTTCTAGGTAATGGGTTGGAGCCTAGATTACCCAGCTAAAGGGCAAACTTATAGGAAATGATGTTGGTGTTTCTGAGCAGGGGTTTGAGGAGTTTTTGTGTGTCTCCCCACTGTCACCTTTTCCGTTTGTGGGGATATCTGCAGCATTGTAGCTTGGAAATAAAACCCTTAGAACATATACCATGCTGAACTCTGAACAGACTTGTAATGTGAGTGAAAAAAATCAACATCTATTTTGTAAGTCACGGAGCCTTTTAAGGCTGTTGATAATTACATCAATGTCCAGTCTGAGCTGATATACACTATTATTGAGACAGCAATGTATTCGAAAGGTTCTCAATGTGTAGGTTACAACTCATGGGGGCAGGGCTAGTCAAATGACCCTTTCACAGGGATTTCTTATGAGATACCCTGCATATCAGATGTTTACATTACAATTCATAACATCAGCAAAATTACAGTTAGGAAGTAGCAACAAAATAATTTTATGGGTGGGTGGGGTCACCACAACAGGAGGAACCGTATTAAAGGGTCTGAGCATTAGGAAGGCTGAGAACCACGGCTCTAGCGTGTCTAGTGCACTATTGGTTTGCTCTTTGCAAGTTCATACGTTACTGCCTTTAAATTTTGTCTATTTCAATTACTTGTCTTTTAAAAAAGATTTATTTTATTTCATGTGTGAGAGTGTGATGTTGTGTGTATGTAAACCCTGTGTGTGCTTGGTTTCCAAGGTGATCAGAAGGGTGCGTGATGTAAGACATCCCGGAGCTGGAGTTACGGACGGTTAGCTGCTATGGATGTCCGAGGAACTGAACCTGAGTGCTCCGCAGGAGCAGGCAATCATTTTAACCAGTGAGCCATCTCTCTAGCCCCGTACGTATTTTAAGATAATCTTACTGTACTGTGCGATCCACCATAAAAATCGTCAAGTTAACATATTGTAAAACATATCAGGGTGCGTATCTGACACGTGCCCCTTGGCGGTGGTACTTCCAGAACCTTCTGTTGCTCTCACCGGTCCTGAATAGTTTCTCTCTACAGTCTTCATGTCACCCTTCCCAATGGAAAGGATGGGGACTTCCCTGTTCTCACCGCTGTCTCTAGACCTTTATAACACCCCCTTCAAACATCCCTGCTCAGAAACTCACCCCACTCCATACTCCACTAGATTACTTTCTGGTTTTCCTGGCTATGAACCTTACTGGGTTTCCAAGACCCTATTTTCTCATGACATCACCCCAATACGAGGAGGAGCCTATTAATTTACCGTCTATCTTTCCTCAATGGAACTCTGCTCATAAACTGATGATTTTAATATTGAGGCTGTATAGAATAGCTGTATGGATCTCATAGCTGCATGGATCAGGTCCTTTACTTAATGTCTCATAGAACTGCACGCGCCTCCCACCATCTTCACTCCTGTCATCTTCTGGATCTTACCATTGTGAGTTCTCACCCCTCTTTGTACTCTTAATTTCAGACAGACCAATCTCAGGACACTGCTCCCTTCTCCTTTCTATCCTTGCCTGTACATTGTTTTCTCTTTTCATTCTCTTTCTTTCCATCTTTTATTTTCTGTTTCGTTCTTTTTCTCTTCCTTTCTTCTTTCCCCTCCTTCCTTTCTCTTTCTTTTTTCTCATTGTCCCTTCTCCTCTGCTTCCCTCCCCTCTCTTTTTATTTCTTCCTTTCTAATTCTTTTCTCCTTCCTTTCTTCTTTCTTTCCTTCCTTCCTTGCTTTTTTCTTCCTTCTTCCCCTCACCCCCTTTCCTTTTCTCTTCTTCCTTCTTACCTCCTCTCCCTCCTTCCCTCCCTCTGTTTCCCCTTTTTCTTTATTTTCTACCCTCTCCAGTACCTAGAAGACCAAAAATCCTTTTTCTCCAGTTGTCCTTTGTTCATTGTCCCTTTCTTAGATTTGGTTCTGTGGTTTGTCCTCATAATAAACTCCTTGCTAACTACCTCAGCTCATTTGCTCATCTTTCCAGCCATTATGTAGGCTGAGAAAACCCCCAAGTCTATTAAATTTGACTCTTTACCCATTTTTCAGCTGTCCAAGCAGCTGCTTTGAGAGGAAGAAAAACAGGCAATCAGGTGACCGAAGTTCATGACCACTAATCTCTAGTGGGCTCTGAGTGCTGTGCTGGGACCCCCTTGTGTTTTAAGGAGTTCTGTTCTTCTACACTATAGATTCCACAGGATCATCTCACACCTTTCTTCTTCTTCTTCCTCTTTTCTTATCTCACTGGAAAAAAATCAAAACACTCAAAAGGCAACTCCTGTGTCCTGCTGCAACAGATCTACCAGCCTGAACAGCTGCTCCTGAGGTTTCTGCCTTCTTTTCACACACAAAGCATGGATTCTCTTTGTTCTGTCGAAGGCTATGATTGTACACCATCTCCCACTTTAAACTGGAGGGATATTGTTTTTGTAGTTGTTCTCTCTCTCCTGCAATAAATTATCCCCCTCTACAGGATAGCATATGCTATAATGTCACACGTAATAAAAGAAAGTCTTTCTTTCTCTCAATTATACTTTATCTGAATTCAGCCCTCCCATTGCACAGGGACAGCTTCTGCATTGCCACCAAAGCTCCATGATGCAAAATTCATCAGTCATTGCTAAGTTCTTATCTCACAGACAGGCAGGTATTGGCTCACATGATGACTAGCACTCCTGAAATCCACTCTGTCTCCAGGATACTGCTCCCCATTCCAGCAGATGCCTCTTCTCAGCTTGTTTCTCTCCCTCACCATAGCACCAAGCAGAAATGCTCCAGAACCAAAGTATTCCCTGCATACACTCAGTTTTGGCAAAATCACTGGGGCCTTAGCTGTGACTGTCATTTATACATTATTGCCAGAATCATTGCCCTCAATTTCCAACTGCCCATTCACCATTTTAAGGTGGATGTGTGATACAAGCCAGAAACTGAACACACCAAAATCCACATTGATCACCTGGCTATTTTACTCTCAGTTTTGTCTAGAATCTGACCCTTTATCACTTACTCCACTTCTAGCACTTTAGCTCAGTGCCATAATTTTTCACTTAAATTTTAAAACAAACTATTACCTTTTTCCTTTCCATTCTTATTTCCCTAGTCTACTTGCTACCAAACCTAGATATATCCCATTCAAACAAAATGCTTAAAACATTGTTCTATATTTCTGTATTTATTTGTTTATTTCCTTTCATATTTAGCATTTTTGTATTTTCCCTATGATTCTAGATGTTTCTCAAATTTATTTATTGTTTCAATTGAAAAAAATCCTCTCAAACAAGCTTGTATAATTTACTTTTCATAGCTTTATATCATTGTTTTGTAGCTATAGTCTTTTCATTAACATCTGGGAAGGTATTAATAATCATTCTTTAAAACATTTCTTTTGGATATAACCTAGAACTTCTGCTCGGATGTGGCCCGTGGTAGCTCAGTAACCAAGTAGTTTTCCAAAGTAGCAGTCCTGTTAGGCCACAGAGGGGGACTTTGCAGCCAGCCCTGAAGATACCTAATAAAACAGGGTCAAAGGAAAGGGGAGGAGGTCCTCCCCTATCAGTGGATTTGGAAAGGGGCAGGGAGGAGACTAGGAAGGGAGTGTGGGGTTGGGGAGGAAATGAGGGAGCAGAATACAGCTGGGACACAGAGTTAACAAAATGTAACTAAAATGAAAAATTAAAAATAAATAAATAGATAAATAAATAGATAGATAAATAAATAAATAAAAACAAAAAAACATTTCTTTTGATTTGGGCAGTGGTGGCACACACCTTTAATTTCAGCACTCAGGAGGCAGAGGCAGGCAGATCTCTGAGTTTGAGGCCAGCCAGATCTACAGAGTGAGTTCCAGGACAGCCAGGGCTTCACAGGGAAACCCTGTCTCAATATATATAACAACAACAAACCCCCCCCCCCAAAAAAAAAAGATTCTGTTATATTTATATTTTATGATTCTTCTCCTTAATTATCTGATAACTTTTGGTTATCTGTTTATATTTTAAAAGGAATTGTTGTCTTGAATCCATTTCCTTCTCCACTGGTAAATAGTTAGGTGTGCCTCATGAATGTAGACTAGGAGCCTTGAATTTGGCTAGACATAGTTCATCGGCTGCCCTGCTCAAATCAAACTTGAGTGAGCAGAAAGCAGCTTTCATGTCTTAGGTCCTCAAAAGATTGAACAAAGACAACTTTTGAAAGTACAAATTACAGTAGAAACCTTGATAAACCCGAGTTCATGCGAGTACTTTAGAGAATTTTTCAGGGATTTTATGTAAAGAAGGCATCCACTGAATGTTCATTTTCTGCCATCCAGGACCACCACCTGGTGAACTGTCCCAGAAGCAACCTTCACTTTGTCATCTCTGTTTCCATTTTCCCCTCTGTTCTTGACATAACTTCATTATTGCCCCTAATAGTGCATCGTGAGCTCAAATTTTCTCATGGAGGTACCACCCTCTGTTTGCTTTCAGAAACACATCAGGAGTCTTTCATCTGTTTATGACTCTGTTTCCTTTTGTCTTTTTCAGTCTAACTAGGAGATTTGCATTTGCATTCTTTTCTGGTTTAATCGAATAGAATGCATAGTTAAACTGTAATTTGATGAAATAACTCTATCCAGTAGTCTTTTGTGGGGTTGGTGTTGCAGTAAATGAGTTTTATGAGTTTTCTATTTGGGAGAGCATGACATGATTCCCTTGGATTTTCCTCTATAGAAAGACTACTCATTTCACCCATATGAAGTACAAGGGCAAAGTTGCTTGTTATCTACTTAAACTTCATTTTCATGGTGGAGATGATACTTGCTATATTCAGTAATGAAACCTGTAGGAAGATAAATTGGATAGACAAAATTCTCTTCAACAGTGTTAGGGAAAGCATATGTTTTTCTCTATGGAACATGTCAAGGTGTGTTCAGTAAATCCAACCTTTTGCTTTCCTTTGGTGATATCATGGTAATTGTTCCTCATGGGGCATTTCATGACTTGCACATGATCCTTGCTGTTTGTTTGTTGAGTGGTTGTTATTCAGTATCATTATTTCCCCAAATACAAAATGGCAGTTTCCCCTTAGCAAAAACAAATATATAGTATTGAAAAGAAGTATCAGATCAGGCACTTTCTCAGACCATTAGGAATAGCGTTTCCTCAAGATCCAGTTATACCACTCCTAGGCATATATACAAATTATGCTCAAGTATATAACAAGGACATTTGCTCATCTGGAAACAACCCAGATGTCCCTCAGTGGAGGAATGGACACAGAAATTGTGGTACATTACACAATGGAATACTACTGAGCAATTAAAAACAAGGAAATCATGAATTTTGCAGGCAAATGGTGGGAACTAGAAAAGATCATCCTGAGTGAGGTATCCCAGAAGCAGAAAGACACACATGGTATATACTCACTTCTAAGTGGATATTGGACATATAATATAGGAGAGACATACTAAAATCTGTACCACTAAGGAAGCTGGGCAAGAAGAAGCACCCTGGGTAAGATGATCAATCCACACTGAGATAGGCAAATGGGATGGACATTGGAAGAAGGAGAAAACAGGGAACAGGACAGAAGCCTACCACAGAGGGACTCTGAAAGACTCTGCCCAGCAGGATATTGAAGGAGTAGCTGAGACTCATAGCCAAACTTTGGGCACAGTGCAGGGAATCTTATGAAAGAAGGGGGAGATAGAAAGACCTGGAGGGGACAGGAACTCCACAAGGAAAGCAACAGAACCAAAATATCTGGGCACAGGGGTCTTTTCTGAGACTGATACTCCAAACCAGGACCATGCATGGATATAACCTTAAACCCCTACACAAATGTAGCCCATGGCAGCTCAGTGTCCAAGTGGGTTTTCTAGTAAGGGGAACAGGAACTGTCTCTGACATGAGCTCAGTGGCTTGCTCTTTGATCACCTCCCCCTGAAGGTGGAGCAGCCTTACTAGGCCACAGAGGAAGACAATACAGCCAGTCCTGATGAGACCTGATAGGCTAGGGTCAGAGGGAGGGGAGGGGGACCTCTCCTTTCAGTGGAATGGGGAAGGGGCATGGGAGGAGAAGAAGGAGGGAAAGTGGGATTGGAGGGTATGAGGGAAGGAGCTAAGGCTGGGATACAAAGTGAATAAACTGTAATTAATAAAAAAATTAAAAAAAGAAAACAAGTATCAGAATTCAGTGTTTGATTGCAAGCTTTCTGTGAAATTAAAAGATTTTTTTTGTCATTTAAAAATATTTTTTACATTGTGACCTAAAAAAACTCTACTATCACATTTTACTATTTTTTGTGGAAAAGTTATATTTAATTACTCTGTTACCAAATTGAATTTACAATTTTGCCTTTTTATCCTAAAGTTTAGCAATCACCATATTCTTGGCTCCTAACAACACAATGTTTTGTATATAATATGAACATTCTCTCACATTTTAAAATATTTATGTGACTAACTTTACATTATCTTAATTATAAGTTTTTTTTTAATGTTCACTCATAGAGCTTGAACGTAGAATCCAGATTTATTTGTTTATATCATATGTAAATTCCTAGTTAGATATGTGATCTATATGCTCAGAAATTGTTGGCAGGAGCAGGATATTGTATAGAAGATGGATTTAGCTGTTTGATATATTCCACCTTGGGCAGGCCATGTGCATACAAGACAACTTGAAAATAAATTTAAAGTAAGGGTAGCTCTCAAAAGGTTGTCTTTAAGTCTTGTAGCAAATTCCAAAAAATTGTCATCATGGAGTTTTGTAAAGTTAACTTGTGGTGGAGATAAAGGGTCTTGCTGCTCCTCTTAGGACAATCTTTTGTTCCAAGAGGCCCCAGGGCCATCACCTGGCCTAAGCCTCACATCAGCTTCCACCTGGGCCCCTGTATTCACAGGTCTTCACTCTCTGCTTCTTTCCTTCCTCTGCTCTGGAGACCCAGCACCTTCAGCCTCATTGCTTTCTAAAGGTTCTCTGCTGGAAACAGTGTTTGCATTCTCTCTGTCTTTCAAAACTTGCCTATTCAGCAGCTTGGGCTCTCCAAGGTTATTTGGTTTGTTGTTTTTTTTAAATGAAACTCATCAATAAAAAGTTTTCAATACAAATAAAGCTGCCACAAACATGGTTGAGCAAATGTCCTTATTGTGTACTTGAGCCTCTTTTGAGTATATGCCTAGGAGTGGTATGGCTGGATCCTGAGGAAGCGCTATTCCTAGTTGTCTGAGAAAGCACCAGATTGCTTTCCAGAGTGGTTGTACAAGTTTACACTCCCACCAGCAGTGGAGGAGGGTTCCCCTTTCTCCACAACCTCTCCAGCATGTGTTGTCACTTGAGTTTTTCATCTTGGCCATTCTGATGGGTGTAATGTGAAATCTCAGGGTTGTTTTGATTTGCATTTCCCTGATGGCTAATGAAGTTGAGCATTTCTTTAAGTGTTTATCTGTTATTTGATATTCTTCTATCAAGAATTCTCTGTTTAGCTCTGTTCCCCGTTTTTTAATTGGATTACTTGGTTTGTTGCTTTTCAGCTTCTTTAAGTTCTTTATTTCTTTATAGCCAGAAGCTGGAAACAACCCAGATGCCCCTCAGCTGAAGAATGGATACAGAAATTGTGGTACATCTACACAATGGAATATTACTCAGCAATGAAAAATAAGGAACTCATGAAATTTGCAGGTAAATGGTGGTAACTGGAAAGGATCATCCTGAGTGAGCTGCCCGAGAAGCAGAAAGACACACACTGTATATACTCACTCATATAGACATATAATATAGGATAAACCTACTAAAATCTGTACATCTAAAGAAACTAATCAAGAGGGAGGACTCTGACTAAAATGCTTAATCCCCATCTCGAAAGGCAAAGAGGATGGACATCAGAAGAAGAAGAAAACAGGAAACAACCTAGGAACCTGCCACAGAGGGCCTCTGAAAGGCTCTGCCCTGCAGACTATAAAAGCAGATGCTAAGACTTAGGTCAAACTGTTGGGCAGAGTACATGGAATCTTTTTTTTTTTTTTTTTTTTTTTAGTTTCTTTTTTTTATTTTATTTTTTTCCCATCAGTTACATTTTATTAACTCTGTATCCCAGCCTTGTCCCAATCCCTCATTCCCTCTCAGTCCCTCCCTCCCTCCCTCATCTCCACCGTGCCCCTTGCCAAGTCCACTGATAGGGGGAACCTCCTCCCCATTCATCTGATCCTGTTTTATCAGGTATCTTCAGGACTGGCAGCAAAGCTCTCCTCTGTGGCCTAACAGGACTGCTCCTCCCTTGGGGGGTGGGGAGGCCAAAGAGCCAGTCATTGAGTTCCTGTTAGAAATAGTCCTTGTTCCCCTCATTATGGGAAACCAAGTGGTTACTGAGCTACCACAGGCTACATCTGAGCAGAGGTTCTAGGTTACATTCATACATGGTCCTTGGTTGCATGTCAGTCTCAGAAAAGACCCTGTGCCCAGATATATTTGGTCCTTGTGGAGGTCCTATCCTTTCCTCATCAGACTAACTCCCCTTCTTTCTTATGATTCCCTGTACTCTGCCAAAGGTTTGGTCATGAGTCTTTGCTTTGAAAACACTGCTATTTAGAGTCTTTCAAATGTGCTCAGTAGACTCCTGTCAATGTTCAATGTGCATCCCATCTGTCTTTCAAAACGAGGATTGATAATCCTACCTCATGTCCGCTCTCTTGATTATCTTTTTTAGGTGTATAGATTTCATTATGTTTATCATATCTTATAGGTCTATATAAGTGAGTATATACCGTGTTTGTCTTTCTCCTTCTGGGATCTTTCACTCAGGATGATCTTTTCTAGATCCCACCATTTGCCTGCAAATTTCATGATTTCCTTCTTTTTGATTGCTGAGTAGTATTCCATTGTGTAAAAATACCACAATTTCTTTACCCATTACTCCGTTGATGGACATCTGGGTTGTTTCCAGGTTCTGGCTATTACAAATAAAGCTGCTATAAACATGGTTGAGCAAATATCCCTTTTGTGTACTTGAGCAAACTTTGGGTATATACCTAGCAGTGGTATAGCTGGGTCTTGAGGAAGCACTATTCCTAATTGTCTTAGAAAGCGCCAGATAGATTTCCAGAGTGGTTGTACCAGTTTACATTCCCACCAGCAGTGGAGGAGGGTTCCCCTTTCTCCACATCCTCTCCAGCATGTGTTGTCCCTTGAGTTTTTCATTTTGGCCATTCTGATGGGTGTAAGGTGATATCTCAGGATCATTTTGATTTGCATTTCCCTGATGGCTAATGAAGATGAGCATTTCTTTAAGTGTTTCTTTGCCATTCGATATTCCTCTGTCAAGAATTCTCTGTTTAGCTCTGTTCCCCATTTTTTAATTGGATTACTTGGTTTGCTGCTTTTTAGCTTCTTTAGTTCTTTGTATATACTCGATATTAGTCCTCTGTCAGATAAAGGGTTAGTGAAAATTCTTTCCCAATCTGTAGGCAGGCGTTTTGATTTGATGACAGTGTCCTTTGCTTTACAGAAGCTTTTCAGTTTCATGAGGTCCCATTTATTGATTGTTGCTCTTAGAGCCTGTGCTGTTGGTGTTCTGTTCAGGAAGTTGTCTCCTGTGCCAATGAGTTCTAGGCTGTTCCCCACTTTTTCTTCTAACAGATTTAGAGTATCTGGTTTTATGTTGAGGTCTTTGATCCACTTGGATTTTAGTTTTGTGCAGGGTGATAAATATAGATCTATTTTCATTTTTTCTGCATGTGAACATCCAGTTGGACCAGCACCATTTGTTGAAGATGCTGTCTTTTTTCCATTGAATGGTTTTGGCTTCTTTGTCAAAAATCGAGTATTCAAAGAATCAATGAAACAAAACGCTGGTTCTTTGAGAAAATCAACAAGATAGACAAACCCTTAGCCAAACTAACTAAAAAGCAGAGAGAATCTATCCAAATCAACAAAATCAGAGATGAAAAGGGTGACATAACTACAGACACAGAGGAAAGTCAAACAATCATTAGGTCATACTACAAAAGCCTGTATGGCACAAAATTTGAAAATCTAAATGAAATGGACAATTTTCTTGATAGATTCCATCTTCCAACATTAAGTCAAGATCAGGTAGAAAGATTGAACAGCCTTATATCCCCCAAGGAAATTGAAGCAGTCATTCACAGTCTCCCCTCCAAAAAAAGCCCTGGGCCAGATGGTTTCAGCGCGGAATTCTACTAGACCTTCAAAGAAGTGCTCACACCAATTCTCCTCAAACTATTCCACAAAATAGAAACAGAAGGTACATTACCAAACTCATTCTATGAAGCAACAGTCACTCTGATACCTAAACCACACAAAGACCCAACAAAAAAAGAAAACTTCAGACCTATCTCTCTTATGAACATTGACACAAAAATACTCAATAAAATACTTGCAAACCGAATCCAAGAACACATCAAAGATATCATCCACCATGACCAAGTAGGCTTCATCCCAGGCATGCAAGGATGGTTCAACATACGGAAATCCATCAATGTAATCCACCACATAAACAAACTGAAGGAGAAAAACCACATGATCATCTCCTTAGATGCCGAAAAAGCATTTGACAAAGTCCAACACAGATTCATGTTTAAAGTCTTGGAGAGATCAGGAATACAAGGCACATATCTAAACATAGTAAAGGCAATATACAGCAAGCCTATAGCCAACATCAAACTCAATGGAGAGAAACTTAAATCAATCCCACTGAAATCAGGGACAAGACAAGGCTGCCCACTCTCTCCCTACTTCTTCAACATAGTACTTGAAGTCCTAGCCAGAGCAATAAGACAACTAAAGGAGATCAAGGGGATACAAATCGGAAAGGAAGAGGTCAAAGTGTCACTATTCGCAGATGATATGATAGTATATATGAGCGACCCCAAGAATTCAACCAGAGAACTCCTCCAGTTGATAAACACCTTCAGCAAAGTGGCAGGATACAAAATCAACTCAAAAAAAATCAGAAGCCCTCCTGCATACCAAAGACAAAAGGGCCGAGAAAGAAATTAGGGAAACAACACCCTTCACAATAGCCACTAACCACATAAAGTACCTTAGGGTGACACTAACCAAGCAAGTGAAAAACCTGTTTGAGAAAAACTTCAAGTCTCTGAAGAAAGAAATTGAAGAAGATCTCAGAAGATGGAAAGATCTCCCGTGCTCATGGATTGATAGGATTAACATTGTGAAAATGGCCATCCTGCCAAAAGCAATCTACAGATTCAATGCAATTCCCATCAAAATACCAACTCAATTCTTTACAGACCTTGAAAAAAAGATTCTCAGCTTCATATGGAGAAACAAAAAACCCATAATCTCCAAAACAATCCTGTACAATAACAGATCATCTGGAGGTATCTCTATCCGATCTCCAGTTGTACTACAGAGCAATAGTAATAAAAACTGCATGTTACTGGCATAAAAACAGAAATGAGGATCAATGGAACTGCATAGAAGACCCAGAAATAAACCTACACACCTATGAGTACATGGAATCTTATGAAAGAAGTGTCAAATAGTAAGATCTGGAGAGGACAGGAACTCCACAAGGAGAGCAACAGAACAAGAAAACTTGAACACAGGGGTCTTCCCAGAGACTCATACTCCAACCAAGTACCGTCCATGGAGATAACCTAGAACCCCTGCACAGATGTAGCCCATGGCAGTTTAGTGTCCAAGTGGGTTACATAGTAATGGGAAGAGGGACTGCCTCTGACATAATCTGATTAGCCTGCTCTTTGATCACCTCCCCCCTGAGGAGGGAGCAGCCTTACCAGGCCACAGAAGATGACAATGCAGCGACTCCTGATGAGATCTGATAGACTAAGATCAGAGGGAAGGAAAGGGGGACCTCCCCTATCAGTGGACTTGGGGAGGGGCATACCTGAAGAAGGGGGAGGGAAGGTGGGATTAAGAGAGGAGGTGGGAGGTGTTTATGGGGGGATACAAAGTAAATAAAGTGTAATTAATAAAAGTTTAAAAAAGTAAAAAGAAAAAAATTTTCAATAAGCCACCTTAATTTTTGTGTATTTATAATTATCACATGCATTCCTGTTTTGGCATGCCTATTATGAATTATATGAGTTAAATAAATGAATTAAATAACTAAGAAGCTGTTTTATGAACAGTGATACTGTATGCTCATGTGCACAGTTTAATGATTGCTCTGTGACTACACACTGTGTCTCAGAGATAAGTTATGGTGCATATAGCCATGTGCTTGAAAAGTGAAATCTTTCTGGAAGAATATTGAAAACCAATGAATTAAGTGGCTTTCTCTTTTAAGACATGGTCATGCTGCAATTAATGTATTTTTTTTCTGAAGAATTGACACATCACAGTAATACAACCTGTGTGACATTTCTAAGAACAGATTTATTCAACTTTTAAAACTGAAACAAAAATTGAACATGTTTGTATGGCTCAGAGCGCAACATCCACAGCAACAGCTTTAAGAAGCTGGGATTCCATTCTCCTCAAAACTTCTGTTTTCTTTTCGCTGGGAACAATCACAATTTACTAGGTGTTTTTTTTTTAATGTGATTAATTTTTGTAAACTGCAATTATCTTACTGTTTCACAAAACACTAGAACTTTCCCCTCATTCCCAGCTGTATTTTGATGCTCACAGAGAAGAAGAAAGTTTTGAGGGTATCTGAATCCTGGTGGTCCTTCATCAAAAGCTTCGAGAGACAGAAATTTTTATTTAAAAAAATTAAGTTTGAGAAAGAAGATGCTATGGGTATTGAAATAAAAAAAAACTCTTTGAGAGACATCTCTTTCATAGAGATCCTTGAGTTGGAGTGGCAGAGTTATATAGTAACTTACAAGGAGGATTATTAAGGCATATATTGTGGCAATTAAACAGTTTTTATTTAAATATGGGACTCAGCATCTGCTTTGATAGTCTGCAGGGCAGAGGCTTTCAGAGGCCCTCTGTGGCAGGTTCCTAGGTTGTTTCCTGTTTTCTTCTTCTGGCTTTCAGAGTCCCTCTGTGTCAGGTTCCTAGTTTGTTTCCTGTTTTCTTCTTCTTCTGATGTCCATCCTCTTTGTCTTTCAGGATGGGGATTGAGCGTTTTAGTTAGGGTCCTCTCTCTTGCTCAGTTTCTCTAGATGCACAGATTTCAGTGGGTTTGTCCTATGTCGTATGTCTATATGAGTGAGTATATACTGTGTGTGTCTTTTTGCTTCTGGGACAACTCACTCAGGATGATCCTTTCCAGGTCCTACCATTTACCTACACATTTTATGATTTCCTTATTTTTCATTGCTGAGTAATACTCCATTGTATAGATGTACCACAATTTCTGCATCCATTCTTCAGTTGAAGGGCCTTTGGGTTGTTTCCAGCTTCTGGCAAAGCAAATGCTAAGCCTGATGGCCAACTGTCAGGCAGAGTGAATGGAATTTTATGTAAGAAGTGGGAAATAGTAAGAGCTAGAGAGGACAGGAACTCCACAAGGAGAGCAACAGAACAAGAAAATTTGAACACAGGGAACTTCCCAGAGACTCATACTCCAACCAAGGACTATTCATGGAGATAACCTAGAACCCCTTCACAGATGTAGCCCATGGCAGTTCAGTTTCCAAGTGGGTTACATACTAATGGGAAGAGGGACTGCCTCTGACATAATCTGATTGTCCTGCTCTTTGATCACCTCCCTCTGAGGGGGGAGCAGCCTTACCAGGCCACAGAAGAGGACAATGCAGCCACTTTTGATGAGAACTGATAGACTAAGATCAGAAAGAAGGAGAGGGGGACCTCCCCTATCAGTGGACTTGGGGAGGGGCATGCATGCAGAAAGAGGAGGGAGGGTGGGATCAGGAGGGGAGGAGGGAGGAGCTTATGGGGGGGATACAAAATGAATAAAGTGTAATTAATAAAAAAAAAAGAAAATAAGTCAAAAGATTTTGTATCCTCATTCTGTAATACAATTTCAAATGCCTTATACAAATGTGAGTAAAATGTGGCTTAAAACATCACAAAAAAATATGGGGGCTACTTAAATACATACCTAGAATCTAAATCTCCTTCAGATGGGACCGACCTTTGGTATCATGCCACGCAGCTCATTTTTGAGCAGTTGAGGCTCTTGGGTGGTTAGGTTAGGACCTTAACATGGCTCTGGACAGGGCTAAGGCCCTATCACTTGTGGGATCTTATTTTAGTAAATTCTGGAAGTCACACATGTCTATGCCCGTATAGGACTAATCAGGAGGAATGCCCGGGCTTCAAATTACATCTGAGACAGAGTTATGATGACTTGGATTTACAACCAACAGGAGATTTTTTTTTTACAAGCCAGGAGAAAAAAATATGAACATAGCTCTAAGAGGAGAGAAAATAAGAGAGGAGATTTAGCTATACCAGAAGCCAAGCACATAGGAACTTGGAAGAATTCAAGTTGTCTATAGAAAAATATATGGCTGTTTTATGAATCTTTCCTGTAAAAGGGGATTTTAGAATATCTAGCCCTGAAAGTACCTAAAACAGAATGGAATTTGGATAAAAAGTGAAGTCATTCTGGCCAAAACCATAAACACCACAGCTATCGACTCACAGGACGAGTCTTTAATTTACGTTACACTTATTCTTATAACAGATTAAGCACAAACGTTTGAAAACTTAAACTGCCTCATGAGCTATTACCATGAATCTACCAATTGGGCATCCCTTAATCTGTGATTTATTTGCAGTAAAGACATCTTTAAGTGTAATTGCAAGCCACGATCCTGCAGGAGTATATACTTGTTATTTCATTTTCTGTTTCATCCATTGGGCTGTAAAGGGAAGCAAGTGTTTACACAAATATTTGTTCATATTTTTCTTCAAACTCTAGGCCTACTGCATACTAAGCAAACAGTGAGACATATCGTCCACCTTTGTAGCAACCTCTGAGTTTTGAACTCATAATCCTTCCACCTCGGCTTCCCAAATGCAAAGATGACAGGTAGGCAACTATTGTGGTTGGCTTCACAAATGTTTTGCCCATAATCGTCAAAATGATTCAGAGTATATTATATGGATATATAGGTACAGAAAATGTGGCATATCTATGTGCACAGAATAAAATGAATTAGAGTTTGAGTGCTTGTCTCTTTGAATGCAAGAGATATGTTCACAGTAATCTATTACAATATATAAGACCGAAAATTATTTGGCAATAAAAAGGATTAAGTATTATACATATTATTAACAAAACTGAATGCTTTAAACTAAGTGGAAAAACAACACAAATCTATTTTGTCACATTTTTTTCTTTTTAAAGATTTATTTATTTTTATGTTTAATGAGTATTTTGCCTGCATGTATGTAAATGCACTATGTTCATGTATGTTACCTAAAGAGGCTAGAAGAGGTTTCTGTATCAAATGGAACTGGAGTTGTGTATGGTTGTGGGAGACTGGAACTAAACCTAGGTCCTCTGCAAGAGCAGCCAGTGTTCTTAACTACTGAGCCATCATTTTAACCCTTCTCACTGTTCTCGAACATCGAAGCCCAAGATAAAAATGTAGACTTTTTTTTTTCCAGAAATCACTCTCTTTGGCCACCTTCTTACTGTCTTTATATGGCCTTTCCCTTGTACATTTATAACCCTGCTATTTCTTCCTCTCCTAACAAAGCACCCATCCTATTGTATTGGCCTCCAATGCAATGACCTCTCATAGGTGTTCCCTCTGAATCACCTTTCTACAAACTCCATCTCCAAAGCTTTACTATACTATAGTGGTACTATAGGAAGTTGGAACATCAGTATATGAATCATAGTCCAGCACAGTTCAAGTCATAGCACACAATGTCTGGGAACTATCCAAAGCAAATCAACAGAAACAAACAAACAAATAAAGATGAATTGTTATTAGGGGATAGGAAGATGGGGAAAGGAAAAGTGACTGATAATGGACACCAGAATTCTTTAAAGGATGATGAAAACATTCTATAATTAGACAGTGCTGATGGCTGCAAAACTCTGATTACAATGGGCACCACAGAACATGCACTAAAGTAAGTAGATTTTTATGGTACATAAATTATATCTCAGTATATCTTAAAATGCAGAGTTCATGTGGCAAAGGCCCATCTGGAGGTAGAATGCGTATGGATTTCTTTTAAAGACTGCAATGTGCCTCAGAGAACCAAAGATGAAGGAAGTCTAAAACACAGTGAAGTAGAACCTGTAGGCACAACAGACGACTCCCTTAGGTCTGGCAACAAAGGAAGAGGGAAGCTAGGATGATTCAAGGCTAGCAGCTTGGGAAAATAAAATGTAGACCTTTCAAGATGAGCTTTTTGGTTAATGCTAGTGTACAATATAATAAAAAATTCTTTGAGGCTCGGGGAAATGCAATGCAGACTGGAAAACCCAAAGCGAGTCAACTGTCATTGTTGTCAGAGTACCTTGTGGATGCCACAGCCAAGAACAGGAGGCGAAGAGAGACTGAGTGTGAAGCACTGTGCCCTTTCTTCATCCTTTAGCCTCCAGCTTCCTTCTTGAGCCCTAGTTCTCCTAAGAGAAAAAACCGACTGCATATGGGGATTGATTAAATTGGCTCATGTGAGCAGTTCAAAGGCTGAACAGACTCACAATGGTTGTCTACAGAACGGAGTCCTGGAAGGGACATGTTAGGTTCTCAGTTCAAGAAATTGAATGGCTTAGAATGAGAGGCTAATGGCGCAGCCGTTGTGGGGATGAAGGCCTGGAATCTCCTAGGGGAGCCTCTGGTGTGAAACTGAGTTAAAAGGCTGAGAGTGAGTATGGGGTGTGACATCCATAATCCAGAACACCGGCAAAAACTGCACTACATTCATTACCAAGTTGCATGGAGACCCTGACTGCCCATTTCGAAGGCCAGAGTCTAGTACCTCAGTGCGATAGATAAGAAACTTTGCAGATATTAAAACACATGCTATATCAAAGTGTCATCCTTCAACTGGAAAGGTTTGAGAAGGATGAAGCAAGGGAAAATGGGGAAGCCAGGGATTCAGTAATTAAGTAATAAAGATATTATATCTTTTGATTAAAGATATAGTAAATAGCCATATTGAATCCCACTACATTATAAGATTGAGGAAAGCTATCATTATTATTATTTTTTATTAATTACACTTTATTCATTTTGTATCCCCCCAAAAGCCCCTCCCTCCTCCTCTCCTGATCCCACCCTCCCTCCCCTTTCTGCATGCATGTCACTCCCCAAGTCCACTGATAGGGGAGGTTCTCCTCTTCTTTCTGATCTTAGTCTATCAGTTCTCATCAAAAGTGGCTGCATTGTCCTCTACTGTGGCCTGATAAGGCTGCTCCCCCCTCAGGGGGAAGTGATCAACGAGCAGGCCAATCAGATTATGTCAGAGGCAGTCCCTCTTCCCATTACTATGTAACCCACTTGGACACTGAACTGCCATGGGCTACACCTGTGCAGGGGTTCCAGGTCATCTCCACGAATAGTCCTTGGTTAGAGTATGGGTTTCTGGGAAGTTCCCTGTGTTCAAATTGTCTTGTTCTGTTGCTCTCCTTGTGGAGTTCCCATCCCCTCCAGCTCTTATTATTTCCCACTTCTTACATAGAATTCCATTCACTCTGCCAATCAGTTGGCCATCAGGCTCAGCATCTGCTTTGACAGTCTATACTGCAGAGGCTTTCAGAGGCCCTCTGTGGCAGGTTCCAAGGTTGTTTCCTGTTTTCTTCTGGCTTTCAGAGGCCCTTTGTAGCAGGTTCCGAGGTTGTTTCCTATTTTCTTTTTCTTCTGATGTCCATCCTCTTTGCCTTTCAGGATGGGGATTGAACATTTTAGTTAGGGTCCTCTCTTTTGCTTAGTTTGTTTAGATGTACAGATTTTAGTGGGTTTATTCTATATTGTATGTTTATATGAGTGAGTATATACCATGCATGTCTTTTTGCTTCTGGGACAACTCACTCAGGATGATCCTTTCCAGGTCCCACTATTTACCTGCAAATTTCATGATTTCCTTATTTTTCATTGCTGAGTAATACTCCATTGTATAGATGTACCACAGTTTCTGCATCCATTCTTCAGTTGAGGGGCATCTGGGTTGTTTCCAGCTTCTGGCTATTACAAATAAAGCTGCTACAAACATGGTTGAGCAAATGTCCTTTTTGTGTACTTGTGCCTCTTTTGGGTATATGCCTAGGAGTGGTATGGCTGGATCTTGAGGAAGCGCTATTCCTAGTTGTCTGAGAAAGCGCCAGATTGATTTCCAGAGTGGTTGTACCAGTTTACATTCCCACCAGCAGTGGAGAAGGGTTCCCCTTTCTCCACAACCTCTCCAGCACGTGTTGTCCCTTGAGTTTTTCATCTTGGCCATTCTGATGGGTGTAAGGTGAAATCTCAGGGTTGTTTTGATTTGCATTTCCCTAATGGCTAATGAGATTGAGCATTTCTTTAAGTGCTTCTCTGCCATTCGATATTCCTCTACAGAGAATTCTCTCTTTAGCACTGTTCCCCATTTTTTAAGTGGATTACTTGGTTTATTGCTTTTCAGCTTGTTTAGTTCTTTATATATATTGGATATGAGTCCTCTGTCAGATAAAGGGTTGGTGATGATTCTTTCCCTATCTGTAGGCAGTCGCTTTGTTTTGATGACGGTGTCCTTTGCTTTACAGAAGCTTTTCAATTTCATGAGGTCCCATTTATTGATTGTTGCTCTTAGAGCCTGTGCTGTTGGTGTTCTGTTCAGGAAGTTTTCTCCTGTACCAATGTGTTCTAGGGTATTCCCCACTTTTTTTTCTAGTCGATTTAATGTGTCTGATTTTATGTTGAGGTCTTTGATCCACTTGGACTTCAGTTTTGTGCAGGGTGATAAGTATGGATCTATTTTCATTTTTCTACATGTAGACATCCAGTTGGACCAGCACCATTTGTTGAAGATGCTATTTTTTTTCCATTGTATGGTTTTGGCATTTTTGTCAAAAATCAGGTGTCCGTAAGTGTGTAGGTTTATTTCTGGGTCTTCTGTTCGATTCCATTGATCCACCATTCTGTTTCTATGCCAGTACCATGCAGTTTTTACTACTGTTGCTCTATAGTACAGCTTGCAATCACAGATGGAGATACCTCCAGACAGAGACACACAGCTTCTGGTCCAGAGTGAGACACCCAGCCTCCAGACCAGAACAGTGCCCCCAGGCGACAACTCAACCTAGGTGCTATCATTATTTTTTTAAAGTTGTGAGATGGGCATACCCTGTATGGAAGGACAATGCTGCTCTCAGTCGCCATAGAATTTTAAACAACATTCCCAGTGCTAGGTGGCAAATATTTTTCTATAACTTATTGGCCAGGAATTCCACAGAAATACAGGTTACTGGCATTGCTCTTGGTTTCTCATCAGACTGAGATGGTAAGGCTTTGCTGAAGACACCACATGCTTCAGATACAACATACAGATTTTAAAAAGCTGGAACTGAACTGCAAGCTTCATCCCAGATAGACAGATAGATAGATAGATAGATAGATAGATAGATAGATAGATAGATAGACAGACAGTACTCATAGCCCCATGAGATGCTGTGCAGGCTTATGAGGAAGAAAAGGTTGTCAGTATTCTTCCCAGCTTAGGGCTCTCTGTATAACAGTGACCTTCCAGTTGTGCCCACTGGGGTTATAGTGGCACGATTCTTTGGGGAGGGATTAACCAACTTATTTCTGAATGGAATCTCACCCTGCTCCCTGTTACTGTTAAGCTGGGCTAAAAACCTAGGGGAAATTTACTACCGATGTCATAGTAAGTGAACACATATTTGTGTTTATAGCCTTACACCAGCGCTGTCGGCCTTTGCTGAAGGAACTTTTTGTAGTGGGTAATAGTTAGCACAGAGATTCATAACTGAGAATAAGAAAATGTTGAGTGCTCAGCACCTAATCATAACATCGATGTCATCTCCTCCAAGACTCAGGGAACATAACTGTAAAGAAGGCGGAACGATTGTAAGAGCTGGAGAAGAGGGAAGCATGCCAGGAAATGCTGCCTTCTGTATATGACAGGGCCAGTGTAACCATGCGCACACAGCAGCTGTGGCTAACTGCATCAGACCTCACACAGAAAAGAGGAAGAGGGAGACCAGTTTGGAAAAAGAAGGCTGTCCAAGAGCATGAGAAGAAGATGAGGAGGGAAATGGGCAGAAAAGTGCAATCCGTACATTGTATACATGTATAAAATTGTCAAATGTTAAAGTCAAAACGATAACAAATGTAATCACTCAAGTGTGTATATATGCACACAAGCACCCTGCCTCCGGTTTTTGTTTCTTTCTTTTTTTTTTTAATCCTATTCCAGCCCCTAGCCTATTGAATGGCATGCTCAGCACTTAGGGTAAGTCCTGCCCACTTAGTTTGCTGACTGACATGACTGTTTTCTCTGCAAATACCCCTACTGACACAACAAGAATTGTGTTTTGCCAATCTGCTAGGTATCTCTCCATCCAATCAGGTCGTCAGCAAAAACCAACTCTCAGTTCTAATGGAGAACAGCTGGCAGGAGTGACTGCGGCTTGAGGGCTCTAGCCCCTGCCTCAGCCTCAGGGAGACAAGGCAAGGATGGGATGGAAGCCAAGAGACAAGTGTCTGATAGGGGCAAACTGAGGGGCCGAGTGTGGCCCCGAGAAGCTGGAGCATCCCTGTGGCCTTTCCATTGAGTGCAGAGCCAAAGGGCTCACAGTGGCCACACGCTGGTGAGTGTATTTCACCCATTCTGAGCTGCTACTTAAGACCTTATTGCTCCATGCTTTAGTCAGTTCCCCGATGATCTTAGGTAGTCCTATCACGTGATCTACCAGACATTTGCCTACTTGGGCTGCTTTCTACCTCACCATGCTGGAGGTGCCAGTCATGCATGGAAGGCTTGACAGCCACCGTCTTTACTTTCTGAAGCATCACAAATGAAGTAAAATGATTTTAAGGGACCCCCCTCTTCCTTTTTCTCCTTTCTTCCATCCTTCCCCCCTTCATTTTTTGTGTGACCATGTGCAGTATGTGCTTTAGTCAGTGCATGTGAGCAAGTGTTGGTGTGCAGGGGAGGCCAGATGATGCTATCCAGTTGTCTTAGTCATTTCTACCATGGTTTAGAGAGAGGGTCTTTCACTGCACACAGATTCACTGATTGGTTAGACTGTATGTCCATCCAACTCTGGGGACCTGCCTTTCTCTACCTGCCTTTCTCTGTAGCACTCGCATTACAGGCATTAATGACCATGCCCCTCCCCCTTCTTTTTGTAGTTGCTGGAGCTCTGAACTTCGCGTGCTTGAGGTGTGGTCTTTTTTTTTTTTTTTTTTTTTTGGCGGAGACATCTCTATATCTATCATTTGTATTTTTCATCACATAATTTCATACACGTATATTTTGGATACTGATAGAAACTGAAATTTTGAGTTTCATTTTAATATTACATCATAGCATATAGGTATAATTTGTTGAACTTTATATAAAAACATTTACACTGCAGGTAGTATTCCAATAGATACTAGAAAAAAACTATAATATATTTGTATGGTACCATATTTCTGCAATCATATTTTGAATGGATGAAAATCTGTCTTTTCATACGTTCAATGCATATCCCATTTAGGCATCTGAAAGACTCTACCTAGCAGTATATCAAAGTAGATACTAAGACTCATAACCAAACCCTCGGCAGAGTGCAGGGAATCATGTGAAAGAAGGGGAGTTTGATGTGGAAAGGATAGGAGCTCCACAAGGACCAAACATATCTGGGCACACGGTCTTTTCTGAGATGGACACTCAACCAAAGACCATGAAAGGATAAAACCTAGAACCTCTGCTCGGATGTGACCCATGATAGCTCAGTAATCAATTGGTTTCCCATTGTAAGGGGAACAAGGACTATTTCTAACGGGAACTCAATGACTGGCTCTTTGACCTCCCCACCTCCCAAGGGAGGAGCAGTACTGTTAGGCCACAGAGGAGGACTTTGCAGCCAGTCCTGAAAATACCTGACCAAACGGAGTCATATGAAAGGGGAGGAGGTCCTCCCCTATCAGTGGACTTGGAAAGGGGCAGGGAGGAGATGAGGGAGGGAGGGTGGGACTGGGGAGGGAATGAGGGATACAGCTGGGATACAGAATTAACAAAATGTAACTAATGAGAAAAATAAAATTAAAAAAAAAGAAATACAAATTCAAAAAAAAGAAAATCTGTCTTTTCAATTTTGAAAAGATGGAATCTTATACTAATATTCTTAACTTAGAGAACTAAACTGTCAACCACTCTTTTATTTATAGAAAGTTGATGAGGGTGAACAGTAGCTTTTATTTTTGTTTATTATGTTTTAATTATATGATAATATTAAGTAGGATTCTATCAGTGACTTATTTATTTTCTTCATCATTTGCATATGGGGTAGAGTGTGGCTAGTTTGGTAACCAAATTCAGACAAGATTAGGCATGTTCGCAGTGACAGCCAAATTCAAAGGGGCTTGTCCAGTGTTCTGAGTCACTTTTCTTCTAGGTTATATCCACACATGGTCCTTGGTTGGAGAAACAGTCTCATAAAAGACCCCTGTGCCCAGATATATTTGGTCCTTGTGGAGCTCCAAGTATGTCATTTGAAGAAGGAAGAATCACCCTCAACCCACATCTTTTGAGGAGGAAAGATCCACCTCCAATCTAGTCCATGTCTTCTGGTGGCAGCCGATATAAAGGACATGGAAGAAGGAAGCTCGTGCTCTCTGTCTGCTTGCCCTCACTCTTGGAAAGTGCATTCCTTCATTGGCATTAGAGCTTACTTCTGCAGGATACAAGCATATACGAAAGACCAGCTCAGACATCCATCCTGGATTAACAACTACTGGATTCATGGACTTTTCATCAATAGGCAGTCATTGTTGGACTAGAAGGACCACATTCTGCAAGCCACTCTAATTAATCACACACAGAGACACACATATATAATCATATATATATTTATATGTACATATCTGCATCATTAATATATCATATCATTCAATCATGTATACACATACACATATATATGTATATATTCATATATACATGTATGTGTATACAATACATACATATATACATATACATGTATAGATTCATGTATATGTATATATGATTGAATGATATCAGTATATATTTAAACACACACACATATTCTCATTCTATCAGTTCTGTTCCTCTGGAGAACGCTGACTAATACATTAGGTTAAATACATCACGTGGTATGGGAAGCTACCTTGTGCCCACGGTGCCTCTGTGTTCATCTAGCATGTCCCCATTTTTAAGTAGTTGCTGAAAAGGGTATACTTTTATCTTTCTAAGCCTGCAGAGCTGTTTAGCGCTTACCCTTATGAGGTGTGCATTAGTAGTAAGGAAAACACCTCATTCATGAGAGCTATTTCTGACCTCCAAGTGAGAGCCGACATCAAATACACAGACAGGAGGCAAGCCACCAAGAAACTAAGTGTTTCGTGTTCTTAGAGACTTACAGCATAAGGCCTTTCAGCATTAGATATGTTTACTTTAAAAAAATAAATCGTTTAAAAATGATCTCTAACACTCTTGTGAGGACTCAACATAACATGCTTATGTGGTATTAGTACAGTGCTCTCTGTATTTCTGATTTGAAATGAGCTTGTCTGAGCCATGACTATTTTCAAAAGAATGTCATTCTCCCTGAGAGGGTGAAACAGATTTTTTTTAAACAAAACTTATGCTAAACAAAATATACTATGGGGGGAGTTAGCTTTCCAGGAAGACAATTTTCCTGACAGTATTGTCAGGCCCCCTTCTCCCCGTCCACAGCTTACTAGGAAGCGCATCTTTCTGTCCTTTGTCAGTGGTGGTGCCAGGAGCTGTGGGGTATCATTGTACAGGACTACCCAGCACTTTCAACCTCGCTGTCAGACTTTGGAAATCGATGTTCATTTTACACTGTCCTCCTCCCCCAACCTGTGCTGCTCCACAAATACCAGTGCTGGGACAGATGACCCCTTTTAATTCCCTAATATAGGCCACAGTTCTCTTTGATTTATAGAAGACTGGTACTCTATTTATAAAATATGTATCTGCAAGATGCAGTTTATGAGAAACTTGGCTTTGGGGACACATTAATTCTAACTGCAGATGCAACTTTCATGTTTTATAATGTAACTCTGACAGCTGTAATTTCAGATTAAAGATTTTTCATTCCCATTCCCGTCTTGATTGCTCTGCATGGTCCTTATATTACCTTATTGTCAATAGCAAGTGTTCACCCTATTGGGAGTCATTTAATAGCCAGCTGCCATTTAAAGTGTGGACAGAACATTTGTCTCGGCATGGCCATCTCCAGTAGTGCTCCTAAGGACACAGAGCTGGGACCTCCTAAAGAAAAACAACAGCTGGCCTGCACCACTGTCCCCACTGCTCCCATTTTGTGGTGGCTAGTTAAAATAAACATGGACACTCTCAGTGAATTTTCTGGATGCATTTGTGAGTTTGTTATTTTAGTAACAAAACCATTCCCTTTGTCAGTCCATCATCCCCAATCCCTTATCCCACCCTGACCCTCATCCACTTATGGATCAACTTTTATTCTTTTCTGAGTTCTATAAATATATAACTCCCTTAAAGTCACATACTGGTTACTTAAAATGGAGCAACATGAAAATTATAGGGTTAGTGTCTATCTTAAAACATCTGTTTTGAGAGAAGTTAATAATGTATCAATTGTGCAGGTTACGTTTGTATGTGATCAGATTGTAATGAACATTAATTACAACAGTAAGATGATCTTCCACAATCGAATTACAGGTCTCAGTTCATCTATAAAGTCTTTGAGATCTAGAGTTGATATATGAAAACGCATTCATGATTGGCAATGTTTTTATTTACAGTCCCTTTAAATTTTCTTAACTTGACAGCTGAGGATTAACTTCTATAGCAGGCAGTGGTGAACAAAATAAAAATGAAAAGCAAAAGAAGGCTTAAGAAAATGGACTCTTTCATGGCTAATTAAACCAGAATACAAATTGGAAATAAGTGATGAATTTATTATGCTTGTGAGCTTACTGTACCCTCTTGTGTCTGTTATACTCTGAAATTATAATTTCCATCAGCTTATAGGGTAATCGTTTACACTAAGCTTTATCTTTATCTATGGTATTGATCTGAGACTCTTCCACAAGGAATGAAAGGTTGGTGGTCCAAGAAAATATGGGAAGTTAAAATGCCTCAGCTAAGAAACCTGGGAACTTCTGACCACAGGCCTAAAATTTGTTGTGTTTTTTTTTCTCTTGATTTATTACAACTGCTGCAAAGTACCCCATTTCTAAGTCTACAGCAGATGTAATCCCAATGAATGGTGAGGAAGTATGGGAAATGGCCCTGACAGAATCCACACCATGATGGCTGTGGATTGTACTTCATTGCCCATTTCCTTCCTTAATGTGGAGTGGGAGTTAGGCTGGAATTTCATCATCAATAGCTATTGGGGAACCTCTGCAATGATAGATTTGTGCCATAATACTGACACATTAAGGGATGATTGAGATTATCTGATTATTTTTTATATTTGATGTCATAATCATTTCAACATATAACTTCTTCCTCCTATAGAGTATAATAAGAAACTTTTCTCGAGTGTCAACTCATAGGTTTTGCACTGAATGTGATATTAAGCACACATTTCCAAAATAAAAGTATGTTGAGATTACAAATATTTCTGCAGATGGGTAAAAATGTCTAATTTATTTTTTTTTTAAAGTGAGTGCTATGCAACTTTCTGTAGCTACACAGTGAGATGGAAGGAAACGATTAACTGAAGACTAATGAATGGTGACAATGTCCAGAATTTGACTACCCTCACTTTGTAAAACAAAAACGCTGACCTTTTCCGTTTGCCTGCTTGCCATGCAGGTTTCACAGATTGGCCCTCGCACGGAAATATGACTTCTCTAGGGATGATATCATAACTAAGCAGCTGAACTCTCAACCCTACATGGTCCTCAGCCGGTTCCAATCCAGCTCGGTGACCTTGCCCGAGGGGCCACCAGTGCGCCTCTTGGCTGTCTTAACACACCTCATATATTAGAAATTCTCGGAGCAAAACAGCAGCATCGAGAACTTGGCCCAGCTCTCCTATGTGTCATTGTCCGAGGGCAGCAATAAAGAATTAGGCCAGCTGCATCCCTGCGAAGAGCCTCTGGCCCCGAAACATCTGCATTTCAAGGACAGCCCCTCGATGGATAATAAATCGAGATGTCTCTGCCTTGGATTGGAAAAGAAGTCCCATGACTAATCATTCCTCCAAGAGAGTTAGTGTTAGAGTTTAGGAGGGAAAAAAACAAAGGCATCTTCATTTTCTGCCTCTGCACTTTAGCCCTACCTGCAGATGTGAAATAGCTGGGAAAGACGTTGCTTGAAGGAAGACCACGGATGTTTATCTTCAGTTTCTCCTGTTTTATCAAAAGAAAACATTGAAAAAGCATTCAAATGTGTACAGCAGAGAAAGTGCTGGGCAGAAAGGAAAAAAAATGCTACACAATGGAAGACCCATGCCTCCTAAATAACATAAAAACATCGGAAGGCTCTGGCTTTCCAGGTACTAGCTTAGCTGTCTCTTTGTTTGCTATAAACAAATCTCCCAATCCTCTGGAGGCTAATGGGGCAGTTGATTGGTGTTTACTCATCCCAGCAGGATCTGGTTTCAGATAATCTAGGACCCTTGTGGACTTGGTGGTGAAGCTGTGGAGCCCTCTTAAGAGCAGAAGGAAGGGCTCTGTAAACTCTTTGCGGCCAGGTTAAGCTGGAAAACTTTGTTTATTTAGAATTCCTTCCAGGTCCTCTAAGACCCCAGGGAAGGCTGCAGAAGTCAAATTCCCCAATGCCCAGTGTATCTTCCTTAGGGTATCTGGTTAGCGAAGCAGTAAATAAGAAATTGACAACATTGTTTTGAGGAGCCTGGGCTGTTTTGTCTGATATTTACCATTTTCTCTTACACAGTTATGTCTTTCTAGAATGTTCTCAGAACATGAACAGAAGCTACCAAAATCTGAACACCACACAAGAAGACTGTGGACATTTGCTCTAATAGATGAAAATTAAAGTTTTTTTTTTTTTGGGGGGGGGGAACCCTAAAGATAACCCTTGTTTTCATGACAATTTAATTTTCTTTACTTTCACAGCTTTTTAGGTTTTGGTAAGAGCAGAACCCAAGATGAAGTACCACAGCAGCTGAGCTGTGTATCAGTCAGCACCTGGAAGAAGCTTTGTTACCCAATGGTGGAGTCCTGGTTAAGGAATTTAACTTCTGGATGTTTAACGCTGTCATGATTCTGGCCCTCTATGGTCTCACACATGTTGGTAATATGATCTCTGTCCTTAAAATGTGGAAAGAGCGTTTGCCACAACGGCTTTGTACAGACTCAGTCATTATACAGACTCAGCACACACCATAGTGACTGGTGGTACACAGTGGCTGCGTCATCTTGTCACAATGGTTTCTTTTCTGCATCCAACTGAATTACCACACTTTTACTCCCTGGACTCCTCAAAAAGATTGAGTGCCTTTTCTATTTTGTTTATTTCAGTTTTCCTGAGGATTACTTTTCGGTTGATGTACAAAATCGGGCAGCATGTCTCTGTGTTTTAATTTCTGTACGCGTTGATGTATGTGCTGTGATTTCTGAGAAAAAAAAAAGCCTCATGTTCCTTACCTTTTAGCAACACACCCTTATTGGTTATCACAAATAGTTTTAGGGAAATGTACAGTTTTATTTCCCCTCTAGAAGCTCTGTTTGGAAATACCACAGCTTAGCAGCTGGTATGTAGGGGCTGGAGAGATGGCTCAGCAACTAAGAACACTTACAGCTCTGTCAAAGGACTGAGTTCAGTTCCCAGCACCTATGTCAAGTGGCTCACAATGGCCTGAACTTCCATTTCAGGGGATCTGAAGCCCTCCTCTGACCGACTCCCCATGACACATGTATACACAACTGAATAATAAAAGCTGAGCTTACAAATGTAGCCGGTGTGTGAGCATCAAGAGAAGGAAACACTTCTACATCTATTTCTAACTCTTCATTCGGAAACGGTGTTTTATGGGCTTCCTTCACAGCATCATCACTCCTTCTCACTCAGTATTTGTTTGCTTTTTAAATAGCGGTGCACAGACAGACCAGTGTGTTAAAAAAAAAAAAAACAAGAATAAAAGAAAGTAATTGGTTTTATTTGCAATCTGAATTAGGTGACACTTCATTCTATAAAATAGTATAATTCAAAAAATATTTTCAAATACTCACGTTATTAGTATTTTGATATGATAATAACACATTGTACTCATATGTACCACTACTTTAATTTACCCTATAAACATGTAAAGGCATCATACCTCAGTAAAAATAAAAAATCCTACTTTTAAGTAGTAAAATAAAAGGTAAATCATTATTAATCTATCAAAAATATATATTGAGCACTTACTCTATATACAGTGCACCTATACTTTGAAAGATATTACACACGGTAGTAACAACAGATCACTTTTAGTTTTTTCAAGGACATTATTGCCACATAGCAACACTCCCGGGAAGCATTTGTCCAGGCAAGCAAGCATGCGTGTGGTTACACAGCTGAGCTGTAGAGCAAAGTGAAAGTTCAGTACTGAGCCCTAGACAAAGCAGCCACCTCAGAGAACTAGAGGTGGGAATGAACCATCAAGGAAGTCAGGTAGAGGTGGAGGCAAAGCGCAGACAACACACAGCATTTGGTCAGAAACCAGTGTCTGGGCGGCCTGAGGAAGAGGTCTAGCATTGATAGTGTTAAAGAAAAGCATTGGGATAGCCAGAAGGATTGAACCCAGCCAAAATTTTGATTCTGCATTTTAGATAGAGTAAGCCACTGGTGCTTGAGAGAAAAGCAACGAAATCCTTGAATATATGGAAAATTAGTTGGTGAGCCATGTGCGAGATGGACAGTGGGGACTGAGAAAAAGTTTAATGCTATTGTCTTCCTATTTAAATATTGACTTGCTATGGTATGCCCTCTACACTGCCTGTAGTAGGCTTTTCTAAACTCTTAAAAGCTTCTTTAGTAAGATAAAATTATGTTAATACTTTGAAAGGTTTATATCCATTAAAATGATGATAAAAATATGTTGAAATGCTTTTTGGTAATATTGAATAAAACAGAAAAGTAAAATTATGTGAAGTCCCACTGGTGAAACTGTGAAACACAAAAGCATTTAACTTTTTAGTTGCTTATGTATACATATATTTGAGATTATAAGAGTAGCATTTTTGACACTATTTTTCTCTGATCTCATTTTATAATTTAAAATATAATGAATTTTTCCATTGACAATTAGTTTCCATAATAAAAATTTAAAGGTTTTATTATACTATATGGGAAGAATAGACTCCTGGTGTTCTACTACTGGAATTACGTGATGTCTAGGCTTTTCTATGGCAAAAAAAAAAAGGTTACATAAACACCTTCATGGCTAGATAATGTAAGATTATGTAGATTATGTAGGTGAGGACCTTTCTATAGTGCAAAATAGGATGCTTAACCTGGAACATACCGAAGTTATACTCTATTAAAGGAAAAGTTAATTAGTAGGTCTACATGAGGCCAGAGAGTTCGGTGTAAAGTATATTCCAAGTAGTTTATGCCTGGGAGATTGGTGTGTTTGTGTGTGTGTTTATCTGCATATGTATATATTCTATTATATGTGTATGTATATTCCATTATATATATATGTACACTTATTTCATTAAAAAATCTACTGAAAAATGATGGACATTCATGTATTAAAATGAAAAGAAGAATGTTTGTATGCAGGAAAGCAACTTTCTAGATCCCAGTAGGTAGAGTGGCTGATCATGTGGTGATAATGGGTTGAGGTAGTGGTAACAGTCCACAGGAGGGAAGAGACTAACAGGAATTAATCTTAGCTGACTGCAGTTATTCACAATCTGAACGTAACCTCATTAATGCCATGGCTTACACTCTTAATTTACACCTCTGTCAGCAGTAGACTCTCATACCATAGTGCAGGCAAAACTCTCAGATACATATTTTGCTTCCTTCTTAAAGGTGTCATAATGATAAATGAGATCTTTATTGTAAAAGAAGTCCCAAATTAAAAACAACAACAACAACAACAACAAACTGTGTTTTTTTTTTTTTTTTTTTTTTTATCACAGATCTCGGTTTTCTTGCTCTCACTGGACTGGACCAGAGATATAGTTCCAGTAACAGATGCAGAGACATTGAATTGGAATAGGGGACTTCTGGGTGGCCAAGTTTTTCTTTGACACTTGAAAATTAAATAATGGGACAAGATGAACATCCTACCTGAAAGATGCTTAAAAATTTCACAAATCATATAGGAATTTGAACAACAGGGGAAAACAGTACAGGAAGGAATTGACGATCAAATTCTTAGTGAAGTTCTAAAAGAATCCATCTTTGTATGATTTGCCTATCCTTGTCTCTAAGTTTTATAGTATTTTAATAAAATATTTAATATTTAATAAAAATATCTGCTACATATCATGCATTTATATCATTTTTTTCTGGTACCTGAACAGCTATTGAAAATAAAATATGCTCAAAAATATTTTTCAAGCTTTTCCCTACTAGTGTTTTTTTTTTTTTTTTAACCAAGGAACGCAAATTGTCCTCTTTCAGCCAAGCTTACAGAGTTATTTGCATTATGAAATTAAAGTTAATTTTATTAGTATTTGTTGTATTTCAGGCAGGCACAAAACATTTTATGGGGCATTATCTCATTTCCTCTTCATGTCACGGAGTTTTTCTTCAAGAATGCTTTGGCATTGTAGCTATTTCTATGGAAAACAGAATCTGAAAGCAGTCATTACATGAGTAGTTCTGAAATCTCATTTTGAGATAGAGATGACCTGTTTAACCTGTCTGGAACTAGATCCAAAGGTTGCACTGACTCATTTCTACTGAGAACCATAAGAAGTGATGTTCCAGAGGCTTTACTATAGGTTTATAGTATTTCCTTTAAACATAATTATGTTCGCCTGCCTATGATTTTCATATCTGACAATGAAAATGTTTGAAATGCATGGCTCACCCACAAATATATGCAGCTAGCACTGTACAAATTGTATAATGCATTTGACTTGTAGAGGCATGGTTTTACCACAACCAAAATAAATACCTACCAAGTTTGAACAGAGGAGTGGCCAACTGCTTCTTCTCAGCCACGTTCCTTTCCCATGGAAGTTTCCCTCTCCCCTTCAGAAAATTTGGCTGTAAAAGATGTGCGTGCAAATATCCACAGGTGCTGAGCCTATAATGTAATGTCAGGCAGGCAAATGAACAGCACAGGGGTTTAGTAAGCCATGATGCATCTGCAAATAATTGCCCATGGTAACTGACATTGGGCCAGCACCTTTTTTGTGTTAGTTTTTAAGGTCTCATTTATATGTTCCTGTTAGCTTGAGCCAGAGTCAGTTTCTAAGCTGTACCTATAGTTTCTGAAAGTACAGTATAAAGACATCTATAGTACATTTAATCCAGTAAAGCTTCCCCAGTGGATAACGATACGGCCTGTAGAATAATATTTTCATATATGCTGCATGGCTCACATACACAGACAGAATTGAGAAGGAATATTTGCATCTTCTCCAAATGTCTTCATGACACTATTTACTCTGGATTCTACTACCTGTTACCAACTTCTTCTAAAATTTACCAACAAGATTATTTTTGAAAAATTCTAATTGGGTATAAGAGTGTAATGAGAGTGAGTTCATGTCTGGTACTGTAAACCCAGTCAACTACCCATTGCTAGTTAAGTCACAGACCCCAGAAAGAAACCTAGTATTGCCATATTGCTAAACCAACTGCATTCCAAATACCTAGCTGTATATCCACAGATAAATGTAGCTCTTATTCCTCAACAAAGATGCTTTTAATTTTAGCAGATGGAGCCTAACATATAAACCAGAAACCTGTCAAAATGTGGACAACAATTGACTTAGGGTGCTCATTCCTGGTTGATACATCCTCAGCTGATGTCTATACCTCAGGTGTGTGTCACATCATGGAAGGGGGAATGGGGAGAGTATAAAAGTCAGAGAACCAGGGTGCCTACTAAATTATAAAAGCCAGTGGACCAGAACTTCTCTTACAAGACAATAACCCCCTATAAATGTAAGGCTGAGAGCTGCACACAAATAATCTTTACAATATGGCCACTTAAACAAGAACTGCATGTTGAAATCAGTCTGAGAGTTTCCATAGCTGTAATAAAATACCATGATGAAAAAAAAAAAAAAACAATTCGTAGTAAAAAGGGCTTACTTTATCCTAGAACTCTCAGGTCACACTCTATCACTAATGGAAATCAGGGAAGGAAAACAAAACAGGAATCTAAAGGTAGGACCTGACGCAAAAGCCATGAGAAAATGTTGCTTTTTGGCCTGCTCCTCACGACTTATTCAGTTTGCTTTCTTACACATCCCAGGACCACCTGACCTAGCATGACACCACCCACAGTGGACTTGACACTCCCACATCAATCATCCACCAAGAAAACGCCCCACGGGTCTTCCTAGAGGCCAGTGTTATGGAGGGTCACATTTTCTCATTTTCTCAACTAAGGATCCCTTTGGATAACTCTAGATTGTGGCAAGTTGAAAATAAAGGAATGAATCAATGAAAAAAAGAAATAAAAAATAAAGAAAGAAAAAGAAAGACAAACAACAAACAAAACAAAACAAAAACCAACCAGGGCAACACCCAACAGGGACATAGGAAATCTCACAATGTTCCCCTCTCCCATGAAGATCTACATGATCTTCTAAAATCTACATGTAGATCTTCTAAGATCTACATGGCTTCTAAAAGAGGAAGAATCAATATTCTGCATGAATGATACCTCAATGGGTTATCCAAAACTGACTTAGCAGGTCACAATTATACATATACATACACACATACATATATACATACTGACATACATACATGCATGCAATAATAATTGTTAAGGAGGAAGAAGTTATCAAGAGTGAGTTCAGAAAACAGGGTTGCAGCCAGAGTGGGATGAGTGGGGCAGAAATGAGTGGGGCAGAAATGCAGTACTTATATAAGAAATTCTAAAACAAAAATGAAGTTAAAAAATAGAGTGAAAAAATCAACAGCTAGCCTTCATTTAATCAACCATTGGAAGCTGTATTATTAATTTCCTCTAGTTCTTTGGTCAGGTCTAACAATAAGCCTAGTATAATGTAGACAAATTTTAAGTAATGTGTGTAGACTGCACAAGGTCAAACTTGGGTGCGGTTCCTTAGGCATCATCCACCTTTTGTTTTGAGATAGTGTTTCTGAGTGTTCTGGGACTCACCAAGTGGTTAGCCTTACTGATCAGTAATCCCCAGAGATCTTCCTGTCCTTTGCTCCCCAAAATTGGAATTACAAGTGCATGTCATCGTGTTTGGCCTTTTACACACATTTTCTGCAAAACAAGCTCAGATCTTTGTTTGAAAGGCAAGTATCTTACCAAGTCCTGGTTTGTGTGTGTGTGTGTGTGTGTGTCTTTGTGTGTATGTGGAGGCAGGGGTTCCTCCCATCCCCAAGATCTCTGAGTAATGACTCATGAAGCTCAAAATAATATTTGCAAATACCTAGGCCATATAACTAGGCTCTTCTCTGACTAGCTCATAATTTAATAATCCATTTATACTGATCTATATTCTAACAGGTAGCTGGTTACCTGTGCTCAGGTACCATGCATCCATCTTTTTCTCATTTTGCCAGCTTAACCTACTGTGCCTCCCTCTATCCCAGGATCATTTCTGCCTGCCAGATATCTTACCTCCTATTTCCTGCCTAAGCTTTAGGCGATTATATGTTTTATTGATACAATACGCAAGATAGTCTCTCAACAAAGTCCACTGTGATGTGTGTGTTTTAAGGTTTTTATTTAATTCTTCAATTCATGTTAATACAGGATGGGAGAGCTATGTAATCTGATGACATGTTCATTAGGAAGACTGATCTCACCATTCCATCATGGGGATTGTCACACTCATTTTATACCCAATTCCTGTGAGTGTTAGTTATCATGTGCTCATTACCCTCATCCTCATTCCTACAGCTGTTTTCCTTCTTCCTTCAGCTCTCCATTTATTAACAGGTTTTAACTATTTTTCATTTCAGTATTTAGAGCCCTCTGAAACAGAACCAAGGTTTTTTCTTTATAACAAAGTTTCAGCATGTCTCCTGCTTGCTTCTGAGCTAAAACTAGCTGGCCAAGGACATTTCATATAATAGAATCTATGAAATGATTGGTGGCTTCCGTGTCAAAGAAAACCCCATTCATTATTCAGATACATAAGGAGGTTTCTTTGTGGTAAATTAATTTTTCCTCTGTAAAAGAATGTAAGTCCTTGAATAGGCTCAGATTGATTGACAGCTAACAAGAGAACCAATGAAAATTATGCATAGCTTCTCGTATATGTAGCCCCAACATCCATTTCTCTGTCTATATTCTCCCCAGTGGGCTCAGGGCATCGACATGTGAAGAGGCACTTTTGGGTGGAATTGAATGCGTGCAAAGAGAATGCACAAGCCCTTCCTATGCCAATAGACAATGTTTTCCACACTCCAGTTCCTCTCCATTGGACCAGCCTCTTTTAGAATCTAATGTGTATTGTGATCAAACTGTAATTCCAGGGCCACCTCAGGCACTTTCTCATCTCAGTGTGATGAGACTCCTGGGACTCTTGCTTGTGAAATCATTCCCCCTTTCTCAATGTGAAATTCAGTCTTTCTTGCAGACCCACTTCATAGTTATTGCTTTCCATGAAGAACTTCCACATTTGGCAGCCAGAAACTCTCCTTTTTTTCGTTTGTCCTTCCCTTTGAACATATTCCCAAGCTTCTATTATTGAAGTTATCCTTGTAAGTTATTTATGTCCTCCAACAAATATTTTGTTTAATTATTTTATGAAGACAGCACTTTTATGAATTAGATTTCCAATTAAATTCAAAGGTGAATATGGTAGCTGGCTGTTTTCCATGTTTCTTCTACAGTGAAGCTCATTTAAAAGACTTCAAGCTCTTGAGTACTGTCTTCCTTCAAATATGGAATGATTATTAGGGTTTTGAAGTAAAGATTAAGTGACTACTAAGATGAGGCCACAGAATACTCATAAAGACCATACTCAAAGAAACCATAAAGACCACTATGAAAGTTTTGTCAGAAAGACAGGAGGATTAGATGAATGAAAAGTAAAAACAGAAGATGATAGAGGAAAGAGGAAGAGGAAGAAGAAAAACAACCGTTGTCTAAACAGCAGACATTTCAGAGATGATTGCAATATCCCGCATTTCAGAGATAATATCTGGAGTCTCCAGACCAAATACTATCTGAGTTTAACTGCAAAGCAATGTGACACGTCTTCTGTGGATCCCAGGAGTCCCGTGAACCTGGAAATGGAGTGAAGCCTATTGCTTTAGTACCTGTGGATGCTGAAAGAAACTTAAAGGAACTGATGTTGAAAATATAATTTTGTTTCTTTTATCTATGCACTCTTGATTAGAAAAAAAATTAAAGGAACATGATTTTGTTTTCAAGTAAACTACAAAGGAATCCTGATTATTGGACTTGCTAGACTGAAAACATGGAAGGGTTCCTAGTTTTCAGGTTTTCCAATCAGTAAAAGATGCGAAAGCAAAACTGAGTCAGGTAAGGATAAAAATCTAATTTACTACAAGAAAAATATTTTTTTTTCCAGAACAATTTTATGCAGCTAAGTATTCAAAATATTGTGTGTCAGGGTAGCAGGACTTCCTGGGTAGAACATGGATGCAAACATTTTCTTTTAGAAGATAGTAGATATTGGGGACTTTGCACGGCTGGTTAGATCTTGGTTTTGTATTCTTTGCTCTTTTTATATAATGTTCTTTTCAGGATACTGAGAACATCCTGAGTGCTATCTACAAAATATTTGAGCACCCTGGAAGCAAGGCCCATACCCAACAAGCAATCACTCTCCATTCTGGATTCCTTTCAGCTGGCGAGACTCACTGAGCTGCTTTCTCATGCTATAGGTTCTTCTTTCCTGGACAGTGTATACAAACACAACTGGCTAGTATGGATCCTTTGTGTTTGCTTTCTGTCATCATAATAATGCTCAGGATCACCCCTGTTTCATTGCATGCCAGTAGTCCATTGGTTTTGGTAATCCCTGCCTTTAGTTATAAAGAAAAAAAAAACTACTGGAAGAAAAAACATAATTAGTTTGGGGAAAGATTATTTGGATAAGACTTCAAAATAAGACAACCCAATCAAAAATAGACAAACAGTATTAATCTGAACCCTAACTTTCTGCACCATAAAGGAAACAATCAGAAGCGTGAAGAGACAATGCACAGAATGAGAAAAATACTTTCAAACTATATATCTGACAAGAGGCTAACGTCCAGAGGACAATCATTCTAAATTTCTCAAAAGAGAACATAGAAATGGTGAACAACTATGAAAAATAAAAAAATGCTGATATTAGGAATAGTAGTCAAATATAACACCATAGTTCCCAGTGTGTCAAAAAACATTAGAATGCCAGGTACAGTGGCCCATGCCTGTAGTCCCAGCACTCGGGGAAGCAGAGGAGTTACATCTCTGTGAGTTCTAGGCTAGTGTGGTCTACAAAGCAAGTTCAGGACAGTCAAGTCTACACATAAAAACCCTGTCTCAATCCAATATATGGCAAAGTAAATACCCAGAGAGGCCTGAATAGATAAAGAAAATGTGTATACATGACAGACAAGAATTCAACACAAAAAAGTAGAATTTTGTCATTTGCAACAACATAGATGAATCTAAAATTCATTATGTTAAGTGAAACTAGCCAGCCACAGGAGGATAAGTAATGAATTGTGTGATTTGTATGTGGAATCTACAGTTGTTTTCATAGAAAAGAAAATAGAAAAGTGATCACCCGGGTTTATTTTGGCTCTGTTGGTCTCCTTGTGGAGCTCCTGTCCCCTCCAGGTCCTTCTATCTCCCCCTTCTTCCATAAGGTTCCCTGCACTCTGCCTAAAATTTGGTTATGAGTCTCAGCATCTCCTTTGATACCCTGATGTGTAGAATCTTTCAGAGGCCCTCTATGGACGGCTTCTGTCCTGTTTCCTGTCTTCGCCTACTTCCGATGTCTATTCTGTTTCAGAACCCTCCTACACTGATGGTGGAAATGTAATCATGTACAATTTCTTTAGGAATCAATCTGGTGCTTTCTCAGAAAGTTAGGAATAGTGCTACCTCAGGATCCAGCATATATCATACAACAAAGATATTTGCTCAACTATATTCATAGCAGCTTTATTCATTTTTTAAATTTATTTCATTTACATATTCATTTATTACAATTTATTCACTTTGTATCCCTGCTGCAGCCCCCACCCTTGTCTCCTCCCAGTCCCACCCAACCTCCCTTTTCTCCCTCTATGTCCTTTCCCTAGTCCCCTGATAGGGAAGGACCTCCTCCCCTCCTATCTAACCCTAGCTTATCAGGTCTCATCAAGGCTCTCTGCATCATCTTCCTCTGTGGCCTGGCAAGGCTGCACCCCCGTCTCAGAGTGGGTAATCAGAGAGCCTGCCACTGAGTTCATGTCAGAGACAGACCCTGTACCCCTTACTAGGGAACCCACTTGGAAACTGAGTAGTCAATGGGCTTCCTTTGAACAGGGCCTCTATGTCCTTTTCATGCGTGATCCTTAGTTGGAGTATTGGTCTCTGAAGTTTCCCCTAGGCTCAGGTTTTTTTTGGCTCTGTTGCTCTCTTTGTGGATTTCCTGTTTCCTCCAGGTCTTTCTATTTCCCTCTTCTTCCATAAGGATGCATATTCACTCATAAGTGGATATTAGCCATATAATACAGGATAAACATACTAAAATCTATAGGCCTAAAGAAGCTAAGCAACAAGGAGAATCCTAGAGAAGATGCTTAATCCGTATTCAGAAGAACAAACAGGATAGATACTGGAAGTAGGAGAAGACAAGGAGCGGGACAGGAGCCTTCCACAGAGGACCTCTGCAAGACCCTACTCACCAGGGTATGGAAGGAGATACTGAGACTCATAGCCAAACTTCAGGCAGCAGCTTTATTCATTATAGCTAGAATCTGGAAACAACCTAGATGTCCCTCAACTGAAGAATGGATATAGAAACTGTGGTATATTTACACAATGGAATATTACTCAGCTTCCCTTAACCTTTCCATCTCTGCATCATTCTTTCTCTCTTAGTGCTACCTCGAGATCCAGCTATACCACTCCTAGGCATATATCTAAAATATGCTAAACTATAGAACAAGAACATTTGCTAGACCATTTTTGTAGCAGATTTATTCATAATAGCCAGAATCTGGAAACAACCTAAATGTCCCTCAACTGAAGAATGGATACAGAAGTTGTGGTACATTTATGCAATGGAATACTACTCAGCAATTAAAAACAAGGAAAACATGAATTTGGTAGGCAAATGGATGGAACTAAAAAAGATCATCCCAAGTGAGGTAATTCAGACTCAGAAATGTGCACATGGTATGTACTCACTTATAAGCAGATATTAGATCTATAGTACAGGGTAACCATAGTACAATCCATAGACCCAAAGAAGCTAAGTAATGAGAAGGGCCCAAGGGAGGGTGCTGGAATGTCACTCAGAAAGGGAAATAGAATAAATGGCAGAAGTAGATATTTAGGAATATAAATGTATATACAAATGCATATAGGTGTGCAATAACAATTAATGGAAAAAAAAAAGAGGCCGTGAATTTTAAGGAGAGGAGGGGGTGGTGTCTGGGAGGAGTTGGAAGAAGAAAAAGGAAGGGAAACCTAAGTGAAAAATGAGCTGAAAGAGTGAAAACATGAAGTTAAATACGTAGGGAGGTGAGAAAGGACTGGGTGGGAGAGGAGGGGGAATGGATGTGATTAAAATGTCTCTTATCAAACACTCAAAGAAGAATTTTTAAAATTATTTCAAAAAAGAGACAGTACACAATTTAGGGAAGTAATTTCTGTCGTGAGCAAAACACTTGAAAATGCATTGAGACTTACGCTGTTTGGACCTGCATTAAATTCGTATTGCTATTATCTTTACAGATATTTGTATAGCATTATATAATTGTTACTTATAAGTTCCCTGAGCAGCTAGTCATAAAAGTATTTCAAAGCAAGAAGAATCAAAGTCTATGCTTCTTTTTCCATGTATGCTACGTTAAAATATTTTTCTATGTGCTACATGCACATAAACTTCTTTTCATGGCCACATAAATTTAAAGGAAAAATTCAGACATGGTTAGAATCAGGATTTTTTTTTTTTTTTTTTTTTTTTACTATATAGCAATCAAGTAAATCTTGGACATGATCTCGGAGTGCTGATTATTAATATTTTACTAAGTTGAAGAAGTGAACAGACAGACAAACAAGAATGTAACCACAGACTTGTTTCAGTGAAAGGAAATTCTGCTAGTCAGTTGACAAAGACTTTGCTGTGAGGTGCTCTGAACCAGGACAATGGAGACTGAGAATCTCTGGATCATCTGCAGCTTTGCTCTCTTTAAAGAAGTCAGGCAGAGCTTTGGCATTGACAAAAAGGGGAAGAAGTTATTTTTTATAATACCAGATAATAGCTTGAAATCCAAGAGTCGCTAGACAAATGCAGGGAACTAAGCCATCTTACTTTAATGTGAGAACTGGCGCATCTCTAAACCTCTTAGCAGAAAAATAACTCTTGTGGCTTCTCTCTCTATTCTATCCTCTTTTGTTTGCTCGCCAAATCGCTGTATTATCTTTTTATTGTTTTGTGTTTCACATCAATACCATAGTTCATATTTACCAGTAATTTTTACATGCTTTCTCCACGGTAAGACAGGCTGCCAGCAGTGGCCCACCTCTATGTGAGGACTACGTTTGAGACCTGCCGTTCCTGGGTGGTACTGAGTACCTGAGACATTCTGGTAGGCTCTCTGAGTGCAATGTTTTTTGTTTGTTTCTGAGATAATTTCATAGCTTCAGAACGCCACATATTTCCCCTGAAGAAATTAAGTCGCCATATAGTTGGGACACTGATAACACAACTCTTCTGTGTTTGGAACACACTAAGCTAGATCTTTCTATCCCAAGTCAAAGAACATGCATGCCTTTAGGATCACAAAGATGGGAAATGTACTCTCAGTCAGGAAAACTCGGGAGCAAGAACTGTGACTGTTCATTGCATCTTTCTGGAGTCACTTAAACAGTATCACTCTAACTTCTAATATGTATTTGCTTTAAAAGTCAGTGTGTGTGTGTGTGTGTGTGTGTGTGTGTGTGTGTGTGTGTGTGTG
>NW_026596095.1:16297798-16369830 GCF_907164565.1 Psammomys obesus | reverse complement strand
TGTGTGTGTGTGTGTGTGTGTGTGTGTGTGTGTGTGTGTGTGTGTGTAGATGCCCATGGAGGTCAGAAGAATCCCCTGGAGCTGGAGCTGGAGCTGGAGCTGGAGCTGTCAGTTGTGATACACTTGATGTGTGGGCCAGGAACAGGAACAGAATCTGGTCTGTTCCCAGAGCATCAAGGGTTCTTAATAGCTACACATCTGTCCTGCTCTTATTATGTATTTGTTGTGTGGACCAACAGTGAAGCAGAAAAATCAGATCCTACTGTGCTTACACCTCTGCTTTCATTGTTTTGGTTATTTTTTTTTAATGAAGTGAAGGTCTTAATATATTGACCAAAAATTTAGAAAATTTATGATTTGTAAATGTAAGATTACACACATAATATGGAATACATGCACATATATTTTTCATATTTTTGCCTTAAGCCATATTTATTTATTTGTCTTCTGTCAAGTAGTTCATGAAAATCAGAGAAGAAATGACCGTCCCAAACACTGAGGACCGACTGATGTTTTCAAGTACTGAAGAGCTTTCAGTGCTCTTTACTTGTTCTTTAAAAAATTTGTTAACTTAATTATCATTACTATTGTGGTGCGTGTGTGTGTGTGTGCCTGTGTATGAGTGTGTGTGTGTGTGTGTGGTGTGTGTATGTGTGTGTGTGTGTATACAGACATATGTATGCAGAGTCAGAGGATAACTTTTAGGAGTTGTTTTTTTCTTTATCATGAACTGGGGATCAGACTCAGGCCTTCAGGTTTGTGAGGCAAATGCTCCTACCACTGAGCCACATTGTTTTTATGAAAAAAAATGAATTATGTAAAAAACCAGCTGCCTCCTCATTTTCAGTGTGTCTCATTTCTAGTATGTTTGAAGCAATTTCTGTAAACAGACCAGAAAAGTGTTTTTAAATGGAGAAACAGCATTTTTCTTTCTTTTTTTTTTTTAAATTGGTCGTAGAAGTGTTTCCCACTTTCTTCCTTTTTGTTGTTGTTCTCATTAGTTTGTAATCTATAGTACCTAAAAGGTTGTGAGAGGTATATATACACCTATACATATTTAAGTCTCTCTGTTTTGTTCATATTTTGGTATATTTAAAGAAAAAAATGAACAAAGTGATTCCTGGTAAGGTTTTTGTTTATCATAAAATCTAGGCATATTCAACAATCATCATTTTTTTTCTTGACTGAAAATCTCCCTGTTGATTACAGGAAGTCCCATGTAGTTGGGAAGTATTACTATTGTTTTGTTATCACCACGAATGATTCAGAGAGTTAAGTATCAAAAAGGGCCTGGTTAGGCCTGGTTGCAGGCACCTGTAGTGCTATCACTTGGGATGGATGCAGAGTCAGGAGGATTAGGAGTTCAAGGATATCCTTGGTCCATCAGAAGTTCCAAGTCAGAGTGGGGTACATGGGACTCTGTCTCAAACAAAACAAAACAAAAACTGAAGAAATTGACAATACTAAGTTTTTTTTCTATAGTCTGCAAGATATGAATCCCTATGAAGATAGTTTAATTGCAGGGGAAAGAATATTTCAAAAGCTTTAGAATTCATAACAATTTGATCTTAGCTCATGCACTGCTGTTCCGCCATGTTATCCCTACAGCACAGATGCCATAGTGAAATATATGAAAATAAGGGAGCTTCCTGTATTTTTATCAGGAGGACAGGGCTCTGTCTCTTGCTTAGCCACATAATAATGCTTATGTATTGACAGTAATCTCAGTGTACATAAGTGATTTTGCATCTGGCCTATCACATTGCTCCTGAGAATGCACATTTTACATGGTCATGTATTATTTAGCAGTTGTTATTCCACGGAAGAGACTCACCTCTTCCAGAGATAAAGAGAGTTCAGAGAAGAGGTCACACCAAAATGGTTTATGCATTAATGATGGTCCTTTACCATCTTCATTTAGATTGTTTGTGAAATATTTAGGAAGGGAGGTGTAATGGACTCACTAGTTAATTAACAGAAGGATCTAACCTGCTCCTCGCAGCCTTGTCAGTAGGCGAGGTCAGGAGAAAATGATTCATCTTTGTAAGGCAGTGACAAAGTTCTTAGACTCTGAGACAATTTTTATGGCTGTCTATGGGAACATGAAATGCAAGTTACTGGAGTTAGCTTGATTTGTATGCTCTTCCTCCCTGTTTTTGCAGACATGAGCCAGTGTGCAGAGTGTGCATGAAGTCTCTTGGTCAAATGGAGACCATGAACACAGTTTGATCCACACAGTGCCGTTGGACTTGAAATTATAGAACACAGTGGCATACAAAACAGAAATTTCATTTCCCAGCTATAGCCAGAGAATAATATTTTTAATATAGTTTCTGAATTATAGGTTTCTTTTAAAAACATATTTTGGCTATGTTTGCTTCAGTTCTGAGTTATCATTAATTTGCATGTCTCTTCCTTCCTGCAATGCCATAAGGATACAGAGGATAGGCATGAGAAATGACAGTGGGAAAAATAAAAAGCCATCTGAATTCCAGTACAACTTCTTAGAGAAAATATTTATAGCAGATAGATATTCTAGCAGGCTTTAAGTTACATTAACATAATGAGAGTGGGGTATGTTTATGTACGTGTGTGTGTGTGTGTGTGTGTGAATGATTTTGATTTGCTCACAGTTGGTTGAAGATAGATTGGCAGTAACAGCTGTCACCAAGTGTCAACAATCAAATACAATGAAGTGCGGCAGCCCACCCCCGCAACTGTTTTCCATTCAAAAGAGTTATGAGTTCTCACTGTGCAGAATCACTCTTATTTGAAAAAAAAAATCAGAAGTTGAGTTGTGAGAATTGGGGAATATCCACCTGGCAGGGAAATTTTCATGGTTTGAAAAAAAAGTGGAAAAATAGATTACATTAGATCAATCAAAGTCACTAGAAAATGTTAAATTGGAGGAGGGAAAAAAACCAATGAGAAATAACCCAAGAAGCAATCCAGATGAACCCATTAATGAGGATGAGTGTCGTTTTTTTTTGGTTCAAGGACTCAGCTACAATGGGTTAGAACCCTAAGCGCCGTATCAGAAATGCACATGCGTAATACTGAGAGCCAGGGGCCCACTCCACCCCCAACATCAAAGCCTCCTCAAAGAAAAAAAAGGCTCAGTTACTTGTAGCTTAATCCAACATTACACACTTCTTTCAAACATCAAAAATGCTGCTCAGCCTTGGATGGCAGGGCATTCTCACTACTAATCCAGCCTTAATTATAAAAATTTTATACTCCCTCCGTTCCCTGCCCCCTGTACCACTAAGTGCCTGCTGGACGGGAGAGGTACAGAGAAGAGGAGAAAGGAAATTAAGGTCTACTATGCGGGGGAAAAAGGAAATATCTCTTTACTTAGTTGGTTATAGTTAGCTAGTATGTTCTAGAAACATCAGCATGTAAAGAATTTCTCATAGAGCGACTAACAGAACCTCAAAGTGTGCCCAGGTTTTGCAGAAATTGTCTATACTTTCTTCAACTCTTCCTACTGCTTTTTAACTTCTGATCTCTCCGTGGAATCTTAAGTAGGAGCGAGGCCCCTCACACCACTTGAGGCTACTTGTCTCAAAAGATATACGCTATATATTTCTTTTCAACTATGTTTTACCCACAAACATTGATTTATGGTCTTTCTGTGCCCTGGGGTCTAAAAGTGTATGTTGTCTGTGCCTAGGTACTTGAACTTGAGTGATGTCAGGCTACAGAGTTAAGTAAGTTGCCCCAAGTGCAAAGCAAATGAATTAGTCTGAGAAATTCCCACGAATATCGTTAAGTTTATGGCTTCTCGCCCTTTTCCTAATGATGACCATAGCTTATTCTTCTTTTCCAAAAGCATCTCTAAATGTTTTCAGGCAATTACTATGTCTCTCCTTCTATGTCTCTCCTCCAGCCCAAACATGCCCATTGCTCACACGTCTGCCTTATTTCCAAACCTCTTATCAGTTCACTTGCTCGCCTTTGAACCTCCTCCAATTTGCCTTTCTTTTCAAACACACCGTAGCTCCGACAGAACACAGCACTCGGCGAGCTTAGATGAGTGATTTAAATCAGTAAAAGCGAGCCCTGCCTTTTCGCATTCTTCTTAGAATCCAGGTGCATTAAAGTTTTTGTTCTTCATTAGAAGTAGCTTTTTTTTTTTAACCCTGATAAATTTATTGCTTACAGTCCATGGCAACACAATCTTTAGCACTGCTGCTGTCCTCATGTGAGCAGCTGATCCTGTCAAATAACTATTTTCGTGAGATTGCTAGCATTTCCCCTGTGCATTAAAGTTATTCTTTATTGGTATCTATCTTCAACAATAACTGTGGCTAGATTTTGTTGTTGTTGTTGTTGTTGTTGCTCATGAGCATGTTTAATAATATTTGGTGATTTGTTTGATTAAGTTTCCAGTTTAAAGCCTACCGGCTGATCATATGTTGGAAACAGCAATTATATACTATAGATTTCTTTCAAACTCGACATTAGGCCCTTAACAATTATCTTGGTGCCCAGAAGATCAGAAACAATAGGCTATCCATCTTTTAGTAGTTTCGCCTAATCCGCATAGCTCTGGTTTCTCTATGAATGTCACCCCCTGCTTTTGAAAAAAGGACAGGTGTAAAATGACAGCTGCACTAGGTCCCTTTTGGCAAGCTCCCAGTAATGAAGATTCCCCAAGAACTCTCTCCTCTAGCCTGATCCCCAAGTCTCACTTTCTCCACAGACTTAGACAGGCCCCAGTTTCAAGGGAAAAATCTATAATCCAAATTATTAAGTTTCAGTGAGTACTTTTTGTCTGACAATTTACTCGAGGTGGGGACTGATTTTTCACATGTGTGTGCTCCATGAAAAGTGCTATAATTCAAATGTCTTCATCCACATTATCAGTGATGCCAACAAATCACTCATTTTCATAAAGTTGATTCTATTCCATGTAAGATTGGACTTTGGAAAACTTGGCTCCTCTGTAGTAAAGATAATACTATCAAACATTATTTTAGAATTATACTATTGTATTAGAATAAATGAATTGACTACTACTAGAGGTTTTGGAAGAAAACTATTTTATATGATAAAACTTTGTAAATGTTACTTAAGCTATTCTCTGTCTGGAGAGGACGGTTCAGTAAAATGATGATCAAATAAACCGATTAATTCATGCTAACTCTTTCAACACCATATTACTAACAGCAGAAAGGTTTTAATCAGCAGAGCTCTGTGGTATTTAATTTTAATTATAAAATTATTTTGAAAATCTTGTGTTTATACGTATTTGAATTCTACTGCATTGGATGTCTGTGGTTGTTTTCATGCAAAAACCATGCTTAACATTCAGTACCAACTAAATTCTTACACTGATATTTCTTCCTTTGCTAAAAAGATTAATTTCGTATTTTGACACTACAGAGTATAGGGCATTTACTTGTTTCTCGTGTCTCAGGAATCCTCCCCACCATTTAAGTTGTTCTTGGGGATCAGAAGGAGTTACAGGGTCCCTACAACAGTCATCAACCCACAGAGCTGCTGGACAGGTATTTGTTGAAAGGATAACAAACTTATTTGGTTCCCTGTGCTTCTGGCATAGAAACTCCCAGAAACTGCTGGTAGAGGATTAGAAACTCCTAGAAAGAAAGGAGTTTTATCGTGCTTCTGTGGCTAACAGTTTTGGCTTGCTCTGGATTGTGTCACCTGGTCCACCTGAGTAAGGGAACTTGCTGCTCTCCTTCAAGGGCGTCTCAAAAAGCCCTAAGAATGTTGCTTGTTTTCCTCATTTACCAGGATAGGGAGGAAGGAAAGGAGAGTCCAAAGGCAGAAACTATATTATTTGTCTTTCTACTCACACTAGACAGATGCTTTAATGGAGTGTTAATGCTTGATGCTAGCTCAGAAAGCTGGTAAGACAAATTGCTCTTCACTTTGACTCATGATGAAGGTTCAATTATTTCCTTTAAGACTTTCGCAGTCTGAATATTCTTAAATGCATTTTTTCTGTATGTACAGACACCAAAAGTTTAAGTGCTTGCCATAAACAGCATACACTCGAAAGAGTATAGGTGTGGCAGCTAAGGGTACTCAAGAAGGACAATTCTCATCTTTCCCAAGTTCTGTAGCTGAAGCATCCATTGTTACTAACCCTAATTTAAATATTCAAGTACTAACATGTACACACACACACACACACACACACACACACACACACATTAACCCTACAAAAACCTCATGTGTTCCCCTGTGACTCTCATACCTGTGGTTTTCACCCAAACACACAACCCCCTTTTTTGCTTCCAAGGTCTTTGGTGTCTTTTATCTTTGTCAGTCATGAATAACTAGTTGATACTTGAAATGGGTATTTTTAGCTCTGTATAAATTTGTTTTGTTCACAAGTCATTACAAGAACCATAATCTTTAGTGTGTTATATTCCCAGGATAAGGCTATGTGTAGACACAGATTAAGAATTCTAAGCTATTTATTTAATGGATTTATAAATACTGCTTATGACTCTTAGTTTGGGTTCTTTTCCTTAAATTCTTAGAGTTCAAAAGCTAATAAAAAACATAGCAGAAAAATATAGTTTTTTTTTTTTAAGTTGCTCCCATGAAAAATTATTTAAAATTCCTCTAGCTTGCAAACATCCATTTGGCTGCTGACTGGAATGAAAAGCCAACATGGTTTAGTTAACGACTGAAATGTTCTCATATTTATTTGATCTGTGGGATCAGTTTTGCAGTTCTGGATGACTTTAAACAACTTCATGGAAGTCATTTTGCAGGAAATTGCAAATTATTCTGCATCAACTCGCTTTGTCTCTTATTCTGTGGTGCGGAGCTTAAAAGGCAGCAAGACTCCTTTTTTGTCCCGGGGCTGTTGTAAATTGATTTGGTGGTGGGGAAGCTGAGAGCCAGGAGGACTGGCTTTCCACCATCACATTTAAATTCTTCTTCACTTGCGAAACTCTGTTCCAATAATAAGGACTCTGAGTGAAAAAGCCTTTTCTTTTATTCTGAAATGTATTTTCTTTATTTAGAGTGTATTTAGACACATTTAGAAAATCTCAAACCTGTTCTTTTTAATATGATCATGTCATCATTTATGCATTAGCTACACTGCACACACGCTTTCTAGAAGTTATAGCAATATCCTCTATTGTTTACCTAACACTTGTTTCAAGGGAATATTAAATTAATCTTCTAAAAGGAACCTCAAGTACCTGTGTTTCTTGTCTATTATACTCATAGCACAGTCCCAGAGTCCTAGAAAGACAAAAAGTCTGAACTTAAAAGAGAGGACACAGCAAGCCCCTGCTACAGTTGGCCAGGAATAATAGCTGAAGGCAGTAGGAGCATGTGGAGATGTATTTTTCCCAAAGCTTTGTTGGAGGTACAGAAGAAATTGTCTAGACATGATGTTGGATTAAGAACTAACAACAAGAAGTTAGTGGATTACAATGGCGGGAAGAAATAATCCCCGGTGTACTTTGTTGGGCTTCGCTGGCATGTCAAATGTCAGCTCTTTCTTCTGCATGTTTTCGGGAAGACAATCACATTGTTGACAGTTCAGCCGGTGCCTTTGGAGGCTGCTTTGTTGGAACCGGTCTACCTCTGGCACAGCGGGCAGGACTGGGGCTGAAAAGTAGAGAGGAAATTCCAGGGCAGCTTCTCCAAAACTGTAGTATGTTTACATTTTTGTGTGGCTGAGGAAAAAAAAAAGCCACTCCTGAGTTAAAAGACACAGTCCCGAGAACAGGCCACATAATACGGTATTGAAAACAAGCCAAAAAACTGGACACTGTGAACAAGTCACACAAATGGGCATCCTGAACAAATGACAGAGTGATACCATTCTAACAACTTTCTGTTCATGCTGTTTTGTGGAAGTTGGCACTCCGGTAGACTCTTGGGTTAGCTGTCTGTCGTCTATGCTTGGTGGGAGAAGCATATTAACAGACTGTGTGACAAGTAGAACAGTAAAAGAGGTGTTGCAGTTAATTTAATGGTAGGACCTAATGATGTTTATTATTGCCTTTTAATTACTATGGCAGTATTATATAACACGCTATCACACTCAACAAAATACATAGACACCTGATAGATTTTAGAATAGCCTTATTTCACCTGTGGCATGGCAGATATTAACCTGCTAAATTAACCTTAGCACTTCTAAGGCCCCAGCCCAGCCCATCTGCTTTAATCATTCCTACCTGGGTGACCTCCTATCCATAATCCCCAAATACTTGCTAATGTCCTTCATTTGGACAAAATTCCTCCATTCATGCTGTTTAGCCATGTACTTTTCCATGATAACCCATGGAGGCCCTCTGCTTCCTTCATCCCTGAATACCTCTCTTCTTCTCTTTCTTCATGTCCTCAAAGCCTGAGAACCTTAGCTATGCCTACTCCCACCCTCCCTGCCCAGGTGTGTTGGCTTTTTATTGGCCAAACAGAAATAATTTCTTAGGGAAGGTTTATAAAAGGGCAGGTGTACATGAGAATGTACTCTCCGCTGGGGAGCAACCAGGTCTTGGGGGCCAGTAATTAGTATCAGAATATATAGCACAAGACCAACCCCCAACAGAGAGGCCAAGGAGTAACTCTACAGGGTTGCAATTTACAAACACTTGGGATATGGTGTAGGCATCTTTACAAGAATCAGTCATCCTCCTGCCCCCTCTTGACTTTTCATAGACTTTCACCTTGCCTTGTCCACACCCTAGTTTCCAAGACAACAAAGAGTATTGGTTTCCTTTGAGAATCTTGGTGAAGACAGTTTGCTATTGGGCAGAAAATGTGATTCGAGGGTGGGGGTTTAATAGTATGCTGTAACCCAGAACACATGGCCCTTCCGATGCTTCTCACTTGTCTTTGAGTAAGCAGCAGCACTGCAGAACAATAAAACACTGGCCCACCAGAGGCATGTGCTCCACGTCTCACCTTCATGTTCTGGTCCTTGTTTTCTGCCCTAGAATGAAATATTCAATTTTAAAGTGAAAGGTTCTAACCATTAGTGATCTTTAAATACCACATAATCTTTTTAAATGGAAAGGAAAGGGGAAGTCCTTGATAATTACCTTGGTTATTCAATGTCCCCCCCCCCCGTTGAGCCTGTGGATAAGAGACAAGTGAATTTAGTGTGAGAGTGTACTCTGTATGACCTGTGCTTCTCTCTAATCATGATCATTTTGCCTACTTATCTGCTTGTGGAATTTCACTGTTTAAAGGCTATTCTTCATGTCCAAATGATATATAGTGATGTTGTATTTTTTGGGGGAAAAAAGTGACCGGTTTTCATTGCAAAGCTACTTGCATTCCTACAGCAGTTGAAATGACTAGGATATCCTTAATATTTATGGCTATATAGGCAATACCATAAACAAAAAGCATACTGATTATAGTTTTTCTTTTTCCCAGTTGCAAATAATTTCATAAAAAAAACTATTCTCCTTGGGAAAATATCATACTTGGTATTTTCTTTGCTCCACCTTCACATGGTTGACCTAAATTGCTTAAACCATTTGAAATTTCCAAACCAAATGAATACAATTGTTCCCCTTCTAAAAACTGTTTTTTAATGTTCTAAAAACTGGTTGTAATGTTCTATCACTCCTCTAACTCTCAGCCAATCAAAACTGCAAACTTAATCTCAGCATGATTACAGTCCTCATCAAGCAGAAGGACTGAGATAAGTTCAAAGAATAACAGCCCAAGAACTTTTATATAATAGAAAGATTTTAAATGTTGAAAATTATAGTCTGCCTTTGTATGGTTCCAACTATATTGTTAAATGGCCTTCTAACTGATTTCATAAATTTTTTTTACATTTTCAAGAACATAAACAGTCTAAAAACACCAGTTAAATTTACCTTAAGTACAGAAAAATACTTAATTTATTTTATCATTTAAAAATGATTTTATAGAGAGCCACCAAACTTAGAAAGTACTAGCTTTACGAACTGTAAATGTGCAAAATTTGTGTGGCAATGCTCTCTGAAGTACTTGGAATGGACTGGGGAGAAAGGGAACAGAGACATAAGAATGCCTAATCCAGTGTAATCAGGGCAGATGGATGACTGAATATGATTAGAAATAAAGGGACTTAGAAAGCATTTTTATAATCCAAATAGGTGATGCATATACACAGATTTAGGCAACAAAAGTTAAAGAAGAACTGAAGGGGAAAAATAAAAACCTTGGGTATCTTCAGGTTTTGTAATCCCTTTGACCTTCTGTGGAAAGGGGACTAGGCTCAGAGATAATGAATCCAGAGTGCATAAGTTACACTGTTGTAGCCATCCTCGTACAGCAAGACGTATAGGTCAGCAACAAGTACAAAAGCAAAACAAAAGACAGTGGAAAGAAGTCAGAGGTTAGATAGTCCACAGGGTAACTAGAAGGAAGATCCAATCCCTTGGCAAGCTGTGTATATGAAGAAAAGTATCATATCTGATTGATACACTTCACTCTTACTGTAGTTCTAGCTCTCTAAAATATTAGAAGTGGCAGAGAAAAAAAAACACATGGAGGGGTGCTAAATCATCATGTGTCTCAGGAACTGCTCCATTGAACTGTTCTTGTCTTTACCTTGCTTTTTTTTTTTTTCTTACTTAACATCTCTCACCATTTACCATCATAGATGTTCACATGATCATTGGTCTTTGGTTTGATTCCTCCTCATTAGAATGTATAACTTACAAGGTTCATTTAAAATGTATGTGGTTATGTTATTACAATAACCCCCGCTCTCAAAACTAACTCATACTTTAGCAAAAGTTCTACATGACAGAACATGGAGAATTTTTTTTTTAGGTAGTTAGATAGACAGAGAGAAAAATATCTTTTAGGAATTAGCATTATCTTAACAAAGCAGCAGCATTCACAAAGAGCATGGATGACTTATTGGCACAGAGCAATGTATTTTGTAATTCATAGTGGTAAGAGACAATTACAGACCAAGCAACATTAACAGATAGGAAGAGGAATACTGGTGAGATCTCTGCACATCATGGGCATTCATTGACAACTGGGAGCTGAAAAATGGCATTATTTTACCAAAAGATCAGGCACAGGCATAGGAACATGCAGAGAAGACTAATATTCTTCCAGAAATATGCTTGACTTTGTACCAAGGAGATGATAAACAATAATCAGAGATTCTATATTTCAGGTCTTCATTCTCTGGAGAGTAGAATGAAATGAGTAGAAAACTTTCACAATGAAATTAAAAGAATAAGATTTGTCAGAAAGACAGGAGTCAATACGTACGTACCTAAGTATGAAAGGAAACATCAGTTTTCTGAACCTAAATCTCATGTCACTGAGAAAATGACAAATGCTTTGTGAAGGCTAAATAGCACAGAATTGTGGAATTAAAGCACAGGGAAGAATATGGGTTCTTGCAAGAGCAGATGTAAGGAAATAGAAAATGAAATAATAATTTTTTAAAATCCCTTTATGTATAGAAAAAGAGAGGAAAGATCAGGAGAGGGGGAAATAAAAAAATGAATACAGTTAGAGAATATAATTCAAAAAAGATAAGAAAATTTGTATAATAAAAAGCTAATATATAATGACAGTTAACAAGTATTCCAAGAAAAACAAAACAGAATAAAAGAAAACTAAAGAAAGAGTGGTTTTAGAAAATAAATGCTGTTGAAATAAATAATAAGATAAACTTTTTGACAGGTCTTTTGATAAGTATTGTACAGAGAAGCCTCAGCTTACTGTTCATATACAAAGAAACAAGAATATTTTTGATCATATAAACTAGTAACATCAGTCATTTGAAAATATTGTTGAAAGACATAGTAGAGTAGCTTGATTTATAGCTTTCAACAAAATGTTAATACAGGAGGAAGGTCTTAAAGGACTTTATATGCAATAGTAAAACAAGCAAAAATATTTCAGGTGAGGGTAACCATACTTGCAAGAAGAAATAATAAAAGCAAAATATTCAAAGAAAAAAAAACATAATTTAATTAAATAGTAGGGCAAAATTCCACACTTTACTGATAATATTAAACAGTGTTTGGGAGCATGGAAAAGCAAAGTAAATTAAAGTTCCACTCTCAAAGAATTTACTTTCTTTTATACCTATAATACAGAGAGTTTTTATGTGTACACAGTGTTCATGAGTGTGTCTGTATATGTATGTGTATTTATGTTCACCTGTGTGCAGGTGCCTGTAAGGGCCAGAAGAGGGTGTCAGTGAGAAAACAGGAAACAGGACAGGAGCCTACCGTGGAGGGCTTCTGAAAGACTCTACCTAGCATTGTATCAACACAGATACTGAGACTCATAAACAAACTTTGGGAACAGGACCTCCACAAGGATAGCAACAGAATCAAACAATCTGGGCACAGGTATCTTTTCTGAGACTGATACTCCAACCAAGGTCCATGCATCGAGATAACTTAGAACCCCTGCACAGATGTAGTCCCTGGGAGCTCAGTATCCAAGTGGGTACCCTAGTAAGGGGAACAGAGACTGTCTCTAACATGAACTCAGTGGCTATCTCTTTGACTGCCTCCCCCAGATGGGAGAGAAGCCTTGCCATACCACAGAGGAAGACAATGCAGCCAGTCCTGATGAGACTAGATAAGCTAGGGTCAGATGGAAGGGGAGGAGGACCTCCCCTTTCCATGGACTTTGATAGAGGATAGAAGGAGATGAGGGAGGGAGAGTAGGATTGGGAGGGGGCTACAGCTGGGATACAAAGTGAATAAATGTAATTAATATAAAAATAAAAAATTAATTACAAAAAGAGGGTGTCAGATCACTTGGAGCAGGAGTTGTAAGCTTCCTGTGATGGATACTGGGAACCAAACCCCAGTCCTTCACAAAGAGCAGCAAGTTTTCTGAGCCACAAAGCTGTCTCTTTAGCCCTATAAGAATGTTTTATAAGGGAAGGAAAACTTGTAAAGTTTTCAAATATTTAAAAACTTTTCAATATTAAAGAAAATGAATTATATGTCAGAAGATAGAAGGATTTTTTTTTATAAAGACAATCATTTGCAAGGAAACAAAAGAACAGAGATAAAAGCAAACACAGGCTAATACATAAGGTGTAACAATTGAAAGATATTATGCAGTGATGACCATAAAGCCACATAGACGCATTAGCCAACTACCAACTCAGAAAGTCCTCTAGGATCCATGGTCCATGCAGAAGAAAAGACAGATATTGCTGGACTACATCTAGTATAAAATATTCGCTGGCACCACATTCATGATTTATTTAATTACCTATGGTCAAAAACAGTCCAAAAACATTAAAGGAAAAATGCCTTAATAAATATTTTATAGGTTTTAAGAAACTGTGATGGTCTGAATGAGGACCATTCTGCTAGTGAGCTTTGAGGTTTCAAAAAAAAAACTACATGCCATGGCCATTGTGCTCTCTGCCTCTTGCTTATAGTTTCTGAGGTTAAGTGAACCATAGAGTCTAAACTTTGAAATCATAAGAAGCCCAACTAAACATTATTTTTAGAAGTTTCCTTGGTTATGATATTCTATTAGTACAAGACAGAAGAACAAAAATACAAAAGTAGAGAAGAATCTAATGCAATAACATTTATCATAACACATTTTGTTATTGGTTATTGTCAACTCCTGCTGTCCTTAATTTAAACTTTATCATAGGAAAAAAATAGCAAGTGCAGTAAGAAATTTTATCTCTGGTCGTAGACATCAACCCAGTGTTTGGGAGTATATACTCTAGACTAAAGGAAAGAATTGTCTATGTGATAACACTGCCGTACTCCTTATCAAAGTGATCCAGTTGCCTAAATCCTACTCTCTAGAGCAGTGGTTCTCAACCTTCCTAATGCTGTGAGCCTTTAATACAGTTCCTCATATGTGGTGACCCCCAAACATAAAATTATTTTCATTGCTACTTCATAACTATATTTTTGCTATTGTTAAAAAATAGTAATGCAAATATTTGTGTTTTCTGATGGTCTTGGGTGACTCCCGTGAAAGGTTTGTTCAACCCCAAAGAAGTTGCAGTCCACAGGTTGAACACCACTACTCTAGAGAAACACATGATAATTAAAACTTGATTCATAAAATATGTGTAAACTAAAAATGAGAAAAAGATGAGATATGCAAAGGTGGTGCCAAAAGTCTAAAACACAAAGAGTCTTGATTGAAACAGCAAGGTAAATTCTTTAAGAATATATTCAGAAACTAAATTATGGAATTTGAACAAGTAGAGAAAAATACGTCTGAGAGGAATTTGATAGTTGGAATAAGATCAACCATCTGTCTATCAGCTATTCATCTAAACAATATGATTATGTGAAAACAATTTAAAGTAAAAAGATTGAGGTAGTATCTATCAACATTAGGTTACATCCATGTTATGCAAGATACAAAATTGTCATAATTCTTTGACAAAAGCATGTGGTTATGATAATTTAATGACTAATAGAAAGTTGCCACTGGGCTCATAACTCGATTTTATAAAAGTTCTTTTAAAGAACAGCTCTTTGATCACCTCCCCCTGGGGGGTACTGCCTTGCCAGGGCACAGAGGAAGATGTTGCAGCAGGCCCTGATGAGACCTGATGGGCTAGGGTCAGATAGAAGAGGAGGAGGTCAGCCCCTATCAGTGGACTAGGGGAGGGGCTTGCGAGGAGATGAGGGAGGGAAGATGGGATTGGGAGGAGTTGAGGGAGGCTGCTGCTGCCTGGATGCAAAGCAAATAAATTTTGATAAAAAAGAATAAAAATAAAAATAAAAAAATTAAAACCCTACAAAAAATTCAACCAGAGTGAACATAAAGTTGAGCAAGAAAATAAAAGACTGCCCCAACCTCAGGGTGAGGTGATACAAAGATCCAGCCACTGAGTTCATGTCAGAGACAGTCCCTGTCCCCCTTACTGGCTCCTCTCCCAGAGAGCCTGTTTTTCCAGAAGTCAATTCCCAGCACCTACATGGTGGCTCACAACCATCTATAATATGATCTGCTGCCCTTTTGTGTTATGCAGACATACATGCAAATAGAGTACGCATATGCACAAGTAAATAAATAAATAATTCAGTAAACAAACAAACAAATAAATAAACCTTTAAAGAATGGGCTGGAGAGATGACTTCGTGATTGAGAGCACTGGCTATTCTTCTAGAGAACCCAAGTTCAATTCCCAGCCCTCCCATGGCAGCTCACAACTGTCCGTAAGCCCTATTTTATGGGTTCTGGTACCCTCATGTGGATATAAATGCAGGCACAGCACCAATGTACATAAGATAAAAATAAATTAATTACAATTAAAATAGGAAATAAAAGAAAAGTATTTAAACCAACATTTGAAAAAAAAAACTACATTAAAGAGTCATGAGAAGAAAACAGTATCTGTCTTAAGAAACAGCAGTTTGGTTGACAAATTACAGTTACTGATAATGCCTAGCCTTTACAAACGAACATTTAAGTTGAGCACGTTAACTGGTACATCAGTTCTTTCTTTGAGACTTGACCACATCCTGTATCTGTTCGAACATGAGCAGAAACACTGTGTGGAGAGGTAAGGACTGAGCTCGCTAGAGTGACTTGAATGTGCACACCTGCACAGAACACACACAAATGATGATGCTGGAAGTGATGATCTCTTTGCAGAAGGCTAGATGTGGCAATGTGAAGTGTGGATTTAACTTTTTCTTCCCTGCATTCCTTTATGGTTTAAACTTTACTATTACCTGTTCCTTATGAAATAAAAAGAGAAGTAGATGTTTTTGGTTTTTTTTTTCCAGCTACATTAATACAAATTCGATATATATTTGATTGAAGGGTTTGTCTTGTTCAATTTCTCAAAAAGTCCCCTAGACATTTTTGAGACCTTAGCACAGAGTGTAAGAATGAGTCAAAAACAGAGAAAAGTCAGAAGCTGGCTAGCAAAGAGGTTACTAACACTAGAAGCTTAGGTTCATTTTTTTTTCTGTTTTAAACTCATAGGTTAATGGTTTGTTTAATCAGCAAAGGAAGTTAATGGTTCATTTCATAGGTTGAGTGTAAATATCTCTGCATTGAAACAATCTTAAAAATTTCTCCAAGTAAAGACAGCAGGCATCTTTAATTACAACTATTTATTTGAGAAATGAGAAAAGAGCTAAAGCCTCCATAAAAGTTAGTAAGAACAAGTCTTCTGGAGAATTGTCTGAAGGCAACATTTAGGATTCAGGCTGTGGTTACCATGTGTTCTTGCGGTTTCCAAATTCAGTGTTATGTGTGGATTAGTATAAATCATGTATAAAATCGTCCAATGAGAAGGTCTACAAAGAATGATGGTGTCATTGGCCTTTGTTTATAACTGTAAAATAAATTTGTTTACAAATAGATTTTTAAAACCATATTTTTCCTTTCAAAATTGTAAGAATATAATTGACAATTTGGAAAATTAAGAACAAAACATATTCTTCCATAGCTACTAAATGACTTACAGAGGGCAGTTTGTGAATGTGTTCTCACATAATAAACTATGAATAATACATACTCTATGTAATTGTAATAATGGTATATAAAGTGGTGCTTCATATTCTATACTGTTATTATCTTCCATATAATTATGTAGTTTACTTTTTAAACAAATAGTTGACTTCATATACACCCTAGTCATGTATTAATAAGTAAAATTGGAGTGTTTGGGGAAATTATAGCTTAAGCAGCCATGACAACCCCTTGTGCTAATCTGTGCAGTGTCCACATGCACGCAGAAGGAAAAGCTCTTCCCACTTTAGAAGCCAGGGGAAGGATCTCAATTGAGTATGTGGCATTCAAGCCAAAATCAAAAGGTCAAGTGATAGACAGGGCCCAGGAACTTCAAGATTGTTACAGGAAGAAGGCATGATATGTGTAAAGAGCCCAGGATAGAGTGAATAGAGTACATCAAGTTCTGAGAACTGGAAGGGACCTGTGATAGTACTGGAGTAAAGAGGGTTACTTATGTGACTCTGAAGTATGTGGAGATAAAATACTCAACAGCGCAGGTAACCATTACAAACAGAAATGTACGGGAAAGGCCTTGAGAATGAATAGCATGAGGAGATAATAGTCCAAGTGATTAGCCTTGAAAACTAAGAAGGCAAGTATCATGCGTGGAACCACAGTGATGGGAGAGGAGAAGAGGAGGAGTAAGGAAAGAAGCGTAGCAGGATGAGACCAAGGTGGTGGGTGCAGCTAGATTGTGAGGAGTGTCTATTCTGAACCGCACTTTCTGCGAGGCAGCCAGAGAAGGAAACAAACAAAACATAAACCAATTAATCTGTTGCATCCTACTCAATACTGAAATAGCGGGAGTGAGCCAGCATGCAGATTTCCAATCCTGTTATATGCATGTCTCAATATGTCACAATGAAGAAAGAAAAGTGGGCATAAACTCCACCCCTAAAGCAAGAAGCTAGTTGTAATTGATACTTTCTGCTTTCTGCGAGACGGAACATAAGTTCTTTCCAATGGAACGACACTGGGTATATCAACCCCACTCCAGGAAAGGCCTCATGCTCAGGAGTAGTTGACCAACACAAACAACCTCCTTGTTTGTTTGTTTGCTTGCTTTTGGGCTGTGCTTTTCTTCTTCTTAAAAATAATCAGTTAATTATTTTTTTATAGAGAGAAAAAGAACACAAAGTTGGGTGTGGAAGTAGGGTTGAACACCTGGGAAGGGTTAGGAAAGGTAATGAATAGGAACAAAATATATTGTATGAAAAATTAAAAAAAAAAACCTCAATATCCACAAATCTGTGTAATAAACATACGCCGATAAAATAGGGTGTATAGACCTAGACTTGTGCAGAAACTTCTAGATGTAAAACCCTCAGAGGGCTGCCAGGGAGTACAAGTCAGAGGAATATGCTAGTACATGGTCCAGGGACCTTCCAGCCTGGTAAGGAGAAATCTGGGGAAGAGAATGGAACTGAAGATGGCATATTAGAACAGTGGCATGGAAAAACAAAGGATAAATTTTATTGAGCCCCATGGTCATTCAATGAATATCAACTGCTTTCAACAAGATCAGAACCTCAAGCAAATCTTCACCTTCTGTCTCAGAGGTTAACTGTATGGTTGATTTGTGAAGGGACTCAGTCTCCCCCTTCAACAGCTCGCTCTCAGAGTTTCCCTCTGCTATGTATCCTCTATCTCCACCTCCACTTGCTTCTTCCAGACAGTAAGGAAATCTCAGGAAAGCCATTGACTCGACCTGAGACCTCTAACAACCTCGTTATCTCGTTGGGCTCCTCCAGCCAGATCTAACATTGCTGGAAAGCGTGGAGGGGCAGGTAGTACACACCATCTCTTGTCAGAGATTGTAGTTTGAGGGTCTTCTCCTTATCCAGCCCCATGGGCGCTTTTGGTTTCTGATAATCTTGGTGCATGTTATCCCCTTGTGTCTACACCTGTACTGCAAGCAGGAAGCTCCTCTGATCTTGGATCCTAGAAGATTCTGCCTTATTTTCCCTGCTCAGGGTGTTATTCTTTACTAGAGAATTTCCTTTACCATCCAGATATTTTCACAGAGGGATTTCTAAAAATTTTTTTTCCACAATGAAAATTACAAATTAAACCAAAGAAATGACTCAGTCCTTTCAGTAAAGTATACCCTGAAGTGGAAATTTCTGGTTTCTTTGGAAACTCAGTTATTTCCATGTGACTATGTTTTTTTTTTTTTGTTTGTTTTTGTTTTTTGTTTTTGTTTGTTTGTTTGTTTGTTTGGGTCCCAAGTGTGGGATGTGGGAATATATTGCCCCTGCAGAAAACATCTCCCGAGGAAGAGTTTATCACCACCCCCAACACACACACCATGAGAAGGCACGTGATGTTGGTCAGCTGAAAACTACCTTGTACGCTGGGTGTGTGTTTTGTGAGCTGCAAAGCATCCTTGTGTGGACTCTGAGAAAGGATCAACAGAAACCCACAGACAGTGGGGCAGGATTTTCGGCATCTCTACGCTTTTGCATTGCTACTCTTTGCAGAGAGAAATGCTCCAGAGACCTCTTCCTGCTGCTTTGGCAGAGTTTTGCTGCTTCCTGCTTTGGTGGACTTGTACCTTTTGGGCAGGATGTTGCAACTTCTACTGAGGCATTCTGCTGCGGCAGACTCGTGTTGCTGTTGCTGCTTTGCTGTTTGACTAGACTGCTGGTCTCTGAGTTCGGTAATCTCCAAAGAAGCCATCCACTGTTATTAACAGGAAGTAGCTAAAGGGAATCTACAGCCCTTTCCCCCACTAATCTCCTACCTAAGGTCAGGGCCTGGGAAGAGAGGTAGAGGTGTTTAAGAACCTTAAATAGAGTAGGTGTCTGAAAAATCTAAGCATACAATACCCTCCAGCACATTTAATGGGGAAAATGAGTCAGAGAGGTACTTGTGGGTTCGGAGGTATTTTTTAGGGTTCAATTTACATCCATTGTGAGTCTCTACTGAGCATGGAAGTTGACTGACATATGTCATCTTTGTCATCTTTCTTGTACTTTCACAATGTTGCAGATGATGAAGGATGCCGTAAGTGTGTTTACAGCCAAGGTTTAAAACTTTATGGGGTTTTGGAATTTGAAATATGAAAGCTGTTGTGATATTTTCCTGATATTTTTATTATCTTCTTTGTCAGCCTCAAGCCAAAGTCTCCCTTCACTTTCCTCTTTCCCTTTTCCATTTTTTTTTCACAACTGGGAAAATACAACCAATAATTTAATAAAATAAACACTTAGGTTACAAAAGACCCTTTCAAGGAGATGCTGTTGTCTAATGGAGAATTATTACACCATATATATTATTCTAGCTGTATAGCAGAACCAGATTGGGGAAAATGATGAGTTATTTCCTTCTGCATATATGTTTTTTTAAGAACATGGGCAATGAAAACAACAAGGAGGAGGTTGTACAATTTAAAGGAAACCGTTCCACTTGAGGCAATGTACCACGTGTTACTACTGAAGTATCATTCTGATAAGGAATCTAATAATAAAACAAACAATTATTTGACTAAAATTATACAAGATACATTCTCTCCAACATACCAATTACTTTTTTTTGTCCATGTGTTGGAGTCAAACCAAGAGATTTGTTCGTGCTAGGTAAGTGATCTACCACTGAGCTAATTTCTCTTGCTGTTATTAAAGTAAAAAACAGTTTTGTTTTTACTTACGGTAAGTTTAAAATATTTCAGAGCAACCACCAATATATGAACCTAAAAAGCTGGTACTCCTGTGTTTAAATGAACTGAATAGGGGTGAATGGCTAAACACAGTGAGTGTGTAACTCTCCTCAATTTCATAGTCAAAAGTAATCTGGGAATGAGATTTTTCCTCCTTGGAAACAAAGAGCTTTCTGCAGTATACATTTTTTTTTTCATGTGAACTTAGAATCCAATAGGGTTGTGCTATAATCTGTTAAAAATTGACATCTCAGAGGCACAGGTAGTATAGATTTCTCCTCATCTTCCCCTTTGTCTCCTATAAGTTATCTATTTGTGGATGTCAATAAGAAGGATCAAGGTCTCAAAGGACACAGGAAGCTGACAGAGTTGGGTGCAAGGCATAATCTAGAAAAGAGTCACTACCACATTTGTGATCTGAACTTCTACTTCACCCAAGAGTGGCTCCACTGCTTTGTAACCTTCTGCAAGTGTGACTCCATGACAAATGGTTACCAAGGTGGTTTGCCGGTCCAGCCTGCCTCTCTTACTAGCTCTGTGATGTGTGTGTGCATGCACATGTGGGCATGCACATGTGGACGTTCACATTGTATGTGTGCATGCATGCATATGTGTGTTGTATATTTACATGGACTAATAGATATGATGCACACACTTGTGTAGGTGACAGTAGAGGCCAGAGGTTGATAGTGGTATGTCTTCTTCAATCACTTCTTGTCCTGATTTTTGTCATGAGACAGGTCCGTCACTGAACTTTGCTATTCTCCACTAGACTGGGCAGGAGGCTCCAGTTGCTGGGTTATGTATGCTCAACTTCTACCAGCGGAATTAAAATGTTTGTAGCAGCTTTCTTTGTAATAGCCAGAACCTGGAAACAACCCAGATGCCCATCAACGGAGGAATGGATACAGAAATTGTGGTATTTTTACACAATGGAATACAATGGAATCAAAATTGAAGAAATCATGAAATTGGCAAGCAAATAATGGGATTTAGAAAAGATCATTCTGAGTGAGGTATCCCAGAAGAATAAAGACACACATGGTATATGCTCACTTATATAGACCTGTAAGATATGATAAACATAATGAAATCTATACACCTAAAGAAGATAAACAAGAAAGAAGACCCAGGGTAAGATGATCAATCCTCACTTAGAAAGGCAAATGGGATGGGCATTGGACGTAGGAGAAAATAAGTAACAGGACAGGAGCCTACCACAAAGGGCCTCTGAAAGATTCTACCTAGGAGTAGATACTAAGTAAGCAGATACTAAGACTCATAACCAAACCTTCAGCAGAGTGCAGGGAATCATATGAAAGAAAGGGGAGTTAGTATGACATGGAGAGGATAGGAGCTCCACAAAGACCAAAAATATCTGAGCACAGGGGTCTTATATGAGACTATTTATCCAACAAAGGACCATGCATGGATATAACCTAGAACCTCTGCTTGGATGTAGCCCATGAAAGCTCAGTAACCAAGTGGGTTACCCTAGTAAGGGGAAGAGGGACTATTTCTGACAGGAACTCAATGGCAGGCTCTTTGATCGCCCCAACCTCCAAGGTAGGAGCAGCTCTGCTAGGCCACAGAGGAGGTCTTTGCAGCCAGTCCTGAAGATACCTGATAAAACAGGGTCAGATGAAAGGGGAGGAGGTCTTCCCTATCAGTGGATTTGGAAAGGGGCAGGGAGGAGATGAGGGAGAGAGGGTGGGATTGGGAGGGAATGAAGGAGTGGGATACAGCTGGGATACAGAGTTAACCAAATGTAACTAATAAGAAAAATAAAAAGTAAAAAAAAGAATTAAAAACTGAAAAAAAAAGCATGTAGCTGTCTCTGTTTCTCAGGATCCAAATTTAGATCCTCATGTTTACTCAGCAAGGATTTTACCCAGGGAGCTATCTCCCTGGCTTGGTGACTTCTAGGGAAGTAAATGACCTATTAGTTCCATTTCTTATTTTGAACATATGCAAAATGTAGAAATAATATGATACTATGAATTGAAAGGTTGGATCTTATATCAATTTAATGAGAAAAATCTATGCCACTGGTGTATTCAACTATCCTCTACAATGATATACTCACCAAAATTTATAATCAGGCCTATTTTGCTAATCAGCAAGTATTTATAGATCTGAGACTTATTTTAACAATCTCTATCTGATTTGGCTGTTTAAATCCTCATAGAATCCCATTAGACATCTACCCCAAAACCTAATATAAAATGTAAAATGGTCTTTTTCTTGACTCAAGGGTTTGTTTCTTAACTCAGTAGGCATCCCTAGAGTTTCACCAGGGACTTTGGGGGACAGCAACCCCTGAGCAAACTCTTCATCTATGCAGATGTGTGAGTGCTGCCTCCTGTTCAGGAGGGCCCAATCTGCTGGGAGGAGTGAAAAATTCTCTTCCTTCTCACTTCCATCTGCAAACAAACTGCATGTGTGAAGGAGACTGGAGTTTTGTTTTGTTTTGTTTTTTCTTAAGTTAACAAATGAAAAGGAGAACTCTATTTTTTTTTAAATCCAGTGGGTCATAATTCTTAGCCCCACTCTGACATATTGTCTTATCATCACGTAAGACTCACATTAACTTCAAAGGCAGTGACACACAATGGCACACAGAGAGGTGAGGAACCCTTCCAGGACATAACGAAGTATTATCTAAAGCAGGGATGAAGCAGATGTCTTGGGAGAGGAAACAGTAGCAGCATGGAGAGCCAGTATGGGTCACTCACTCAGCCTTAAGGAGATCATGCTGACAGTCAACCAGATCTTGGAGCCAGAAGAAGAAAAGCACATTGGAAGTGCCGGAGACATTGCTTTAAGAAGAGGCCAACTTACACATGTGTGACTTGGCAGAGGGTACAGGACATTCATAAATCTTCCCAGTTCACAGAGCTGTGAGCGTTGAGAAATGACCATGACCCACGTGGGCCTGAAATGGAACCAGTGTCCATGAATGCATGAAGAAAGGCCAAGGAAACACCTTCTACTTTACAGGCACTTTCCCTCACATACTGCTGAGCATGTTCTATATTGGCAAAGTGCTAATTTGGTTCACCTCAATTACTCTTAGAATGTTCCAAAGCTTCAAGTCCTGAGAGTTGTGCAAAGAGATGTCAAGAATGTCCTTGTTTGGGCAGGAAGAGAGTTTAGTTTCCCAGATATCAACCTATGTGATAGATACAGTTACCCAGGAAGCCCCAGACTTCAAGTCCTGGGCTAGGCCTGCTGATTGGAAATACAGAGCCAACTACAAAGTGGTGTGTTAGAGAAAGAGGCATCTGAGTAGTTAGATCAGCAGTTGCCAGGCACAAATCTCCCTAGATTTCCTGTGACTGTAGTGCTTAAGTTCCAGTTGAGCAAGGAAGAAGGGGTTGCAGGAAAATGTTAACTTCAGAGAAAGGGCATGTTTTATTGCTCACTTCACAGTGCTCCCCAAATGGCTACTATAGAAGCTGTACCACAAGATTACCACTGCCCGCTGCCTTTGCTGACTTGTTAAAGGAATCTGATTAATGGAGCAAATATGGTTTTGGCATAACAATCAAGATGGTTCCTTAGACAAAGCAGGACTTGTCTGCGTTACCCAATGCCCATTCAAGATGGACAAGTCGACATTTTCAAAATGGAAAACAGATGTTTGGTACAAAGCTTTAAAAGTGTCAGGTATAGATGAAGGACCCTGGCTACTTAGATGGATGGGATCCAAGAAAGGAATGTGAAGAAATCTGACATTTCATTCACCAGACGTGAGTGCCTTCCAAAATAATCAGTTTACTACCGAAGAGAGAGAAGTATGGAATCAGTTGGTTAGAATAAGAAATGCCTTTTGACTGTCATAAAAGACTTCTGGTAATTATTATTTTAATCAATTAGCTTGTCCTATCATCTTTAAACCAACTTTAACAAAGAGAAAAGGCATCGAATGAAGTTACGGCTATTCAGTTGGTAATTAGGCACTTATAGTCAGGCCTCTGCAAGCACCCCAGAAGCTATGTAAGATCTTTCCTGACATCATTTTCATTCTTCTAAAGCAAAGGCAAAGTGAACATCTGCATAAACAAACGTACACTTTGAAATGTTAAGTAAATAAGATCAACTATTGTGTGTTTTGAATGGCAATAGTGCCATCTGGGGAACTTTAAAAAAGCTCTTATTCTGAACTTTGCCCTCAGGTATCCTGATTCCATTTATTTCTGGTGGGGCTGGACATCTGAATATTTATAAAGCTTCCAAATTATTTTAGTGTGTAACTAGACTGAAGAGTACTACAGCAGCATGATGAGATGTCTAAGATACATGAATATATTCCCACTTTCTTACCCTACGTTTTACTTGTACCTGGCATAGGCTAGGCAGAGAATCATTGCTAGTGCCTGTTTCCAGTAGCAGGCTCCCCTATTTACACTCAGATTAACTCAGAGCAGGTAGTCAGAATGAGGATGCCAGAGTAGAAACACCTACTTTGAAACAGTGAATCTCTATTTATGAGCCATGTAACTTTGTATAAATTACTTATACCATGTAGTCTTCTGTCCTTTTGTGGTGCTAATAATGAAAACTACCTCTTATAGTTTCTATTGATTGTATGTAAATGAGATATGCATCAAGCTGTTATTTATTTCTTAACAATCCTCTACAATAAAAGATCTTCTGGAGGTATCTCCATCCCTGATCTCAAGCTGTACTATAGAGCAACAGTTATAAAAACTGCATGGTACTGGCATAGAAACAGAATGGTGGATCAATGGAATCGAACAGAAGACCCAGAAATAAACCCACACACTTACGGACACCTGATTTTTGACAAAGATGCCAAAACCATACAATGGAAAAAAGATAGCATCCTCAACAAATGGTGCTGGTCCAACTGGATGTCTACATGTAGAAAAATGAAAATAGATCCATACTTATCACCCTGCACAAAACTGAAGTCCAAGTGGATCAAAGACCTCAACATAAAACCAGACACATTAAATCGGCTAGAAAAAAAGTGGGGAATACCCTAGAACTCATTGGTACAGGAGAGAACTTCCTGAACAGAACACCAACAGCACAGGCTCTAAGAGCAACAATCAATAAATGGGACCTCATGAAATTGAAAAGCTTCTGTAAAGCAAAGGACACCGTCATCAAAACAAAGCGACTGCCTATAGATTGGGAAAGAATCATCACCAACCCTTTATCTGACAGAGGACTCATATCCAATATATATAAAGAACTAAATAAGCTGAAAAGCAACAAACCAAGTAATCCACTTAAAAAATGGGGAACAGAGCTAAAGAGAGAATTCTCTGTAGAGGAATATCGAATGGCAGAGAAGCACTTAAAGAAATGCTCAACCTCATTAGCCATTAGGGAAATGCAAATCAAAATAACCTTGAGATTTCACCTTACACCCATCAGAATGGCCAAGATAAAAAACTCAAGGGACAACACATGCTGGAGAGGTTGTGGAGAAAGGGGAACCCTTCTCCACTGCTGGTGGGAATGTAAACTGGTACAACCACTCTGGAAATCAATCTGGCGCTTTCTCAGACAACTAGGAATAGCGCTTCCTCAAGATCCAGCCATACCACTCCTAGGCATATACCCAAAAGAGGCGCAAGTACACAAAAAGGACATTTGCTCAACCATGTTTGTAGCAGCTTTATTTGTAATAGCCAGAAGCTGGAAACAACCCAGATGCCCCTCAACTGAAGAATGGATGCAGAAACTGTGGTAATCTATACAATGGAGTATTACTCAGCAATGAAAAATAAGGAAATCATGAAATTTGCAGGTAAATGGTGGGACCTGGAAAGGATCATCCTGAGTGAGTTGTCCCAGAAGCAAAAAGACATGCATGGTATATACTCACTCATATAAACATACAACATAGAATAAACCCACTAAAATCTGTACATCTAAACAAACTAAGCAAAAGAGAGGACCCTAACTAAAATGTTCAATCCCCATCCTGAAAGGCAAAGAGGATGGACATCAGAAGAAAAAGAAAATAGGAAACAACCTCGGAACCTGCTACAGAGGGCCTCTGAAAGCCAGAAGAAAACAGGAAACAACCTTGGAACCTGCCACAGAGGGCCTCTGAAAGCCTCTGCAGTATAGACTGTCAAAGCAGATGCTGAGCCTGATGGCCAACTGATGGGCAGAGTGAATGGAATTTTATGTAAGAAGTGGGAAATAGTAAGAGCTGTAGGGGATGGGAACTCTACAAGCAGAGCAACAGAACAAGATAATTTGTACACAGAGAACTTCCCAGAGACTCATACTCCAACCAAGGACTATTCATGGAGATAACCTGGAACCCCTGCACAGGTGTAGCCCATGGCAGTTCAGTGTCCAAGTGGGTTACATAGTAATGGGAAGAAGGACTGCCTCTGACATAATCTGATTGGCCTGCTGTTTGATCACTTCCCCCTGAGGGGGGAGCAGCCTTACCAGGCCACGGTAGAGGACAATGCAGCCACTTTTGATAAGAACTGATAGACTAAGATCAGAAAGGAGAGGAGAACCTCCCCTATCAGTGGACTTGGGGAGTGACATGCATGCAGAAAGGGGAGGGAGGGTGGGATCGGGAGGGGAGGAGGGAGGGGCTTATGGGGGGATACAAAATGAATAAAGTGTAATTAATAAAAAAAGCACAATTATATTTTTATTTCTGTATGCACTTATAATAAACAGTGAAAAAATGTGAAAAAAAACGTTTTAGTGATTCTTTGTGGGTTTCACACCGTGCACCCTAGTCCTGCTATCTCTCTGTCCCCTCATATCCACACCTCACTCTTGTAACCTCCTCATTAATAAAATACACACACACACACACACACACACACACACACACAAACAATAAAAACAAAGCATAAAAAACATTTCATCGTGGAAGCTGTAGTGTGTCACAGTGTGTCCCACAGTACATCCCTCAATCCACTCATTCTTTCTTGCAAATGACTCATTGGTTTCGTTCCAGATCCCTGGCTTCTGTGACACTATCAATACCGGATCCTCATCAGGCCTCTTCCCAGTTGCCCTGTGCCATGGGGATCCTGAAAATTTAAAACAGCAGGACTAGTCCTTTGACACATCTCAATCATTTGCGAATGAGGTAGATTTTGGGGTGGCCAGTGCAGAGCTCAGCCTCTGGGTGGTAGATGAGCTGGTCATTGTGCTGGCTCTTCCTCATCTGCACCACCAGAGTGGACTCTCCAGCACTGCTCCAGCTAGGCCACCCAATGACTGTCATAAGCAGGATTCAGGATTAGCTCCCTTGGTCTTATGACCTCAGGGTCAGCTCAGCCATACCCACACCTCCAGAGTCAGCTCCTCTTTACTGCCCAGTCAAGGGCCAGGGACCATTCTACCAAGTGCTGCAGTCTGTGAGGTGCTAGGCCAGCTCTTCCACTCTCACACCCTCAGGGCTGGCTCACCTCTGCCTTTGCTATCAGGTACAGCTCCACTGCATTGCTCTTTTGAGATGCAGGACCTGCTCTCCCAAGTGCTACAGCCAGTGAAGGGGCTCTCCTGCTCTCATGACCCCAGAGCCATCTTCCCTGGCTACTACATGTGTCCAAAGAGGAAAGGAGAGAGTATCATCTCTTGGCAGTTGAGAGCCACAGGTGGTGAGGGGCAAGGTAAGGGAATATAATAATTTCTTAAAAGAGCAGAATCCTGGCTCTAATTCTATGAGTCAATAGAACCAATAATACAACTTATATGTAATCATTAAACCACTAAATTAATCAGCTCATATTTTATGTCATTTCTTGGCTCATTATCAACTGTTTTTTTTAATGGAGGTACATGAAGGTTTATATTTGTATCTGATTTTCTCCAGCTATGGTCTATAGAAATCACCTGAAGTGTTCTTCAGAAATAGGGTTGCCTGCACATTGTGACCAGGTGTCTAGGGATGAGTCTTATGCTCAGTACATAACTAGTCCAATTCATTTTGTTGAAACAGACATCAGTAGAACTTTTCTTGCTTCTCCTTCCAACTCTCATTGCTCTGGTTTGTCAGGTTTCCTAAAAAACACCAATACAAGGTTTCTATATAGAACACACAGAAGCTGATGCCAATGTGCTTATGTAGAAACATAGTCAAGGTTGTTTGTATGGCTGACTTTGCATGACAAAACAAATTTTTATATTAAAGACATATTCTTTGGCCACAGAGGAAGACAATGCAACCAGTTCTATGAGACCTGATAGACTAGGATCAGATGAAAGGAGAGGAGGACCTTATCGATCAGTGGACCGGGGAAGGGGCGTGGAAGGAGAAAAGTGAGGGAGAATGGGATTGGGAGGGGACAAGGAAGGGGGCTACAGCTGGGATACAGAGTGAATAAACTGTAATTAATAAAAAATAAATAAATTAATAAACAAAACAAACAAAATATTCTTTAATCATATAATATATTCTGATTATTGTTTTCCCTTTCTCTATTCCTTTTAGTTACTCCCTACCTCCCCTCCCTTCCAGATCCATTACCTTTATATCTTTTACTAGAAAAAAAAACAGGTTCCTAAGAGGAAACAACCAAATGTCATCAAAAATATAAGATATTTTATTTAAATAAAATATGATTTGAAATATAATATATAATAAATATATAAAGAAATAAAATATAAATAAATAAATAAATAAATAAATAAATAAAACATAATAATCCATATTAAAGATGGATGCAACACAAGAGGAGGAAAAGAGTCCCAAGAGCAGGTAAAAGAGTCAGAGACCCTCAGAGACCCACTTATATTCACAGTGAGGAGTCCCATAAGTATGCTAAGCTAGGAGCTATAATATATACATAGAGGACCCGGTGTAGACTCATGTAGGCTCTGGGCTTGCTTCTTCAGTCTCTGAGCTCATATGTATCTTGCTTAGTTGACTCAGAAGACCTTGTTCTCCTGTTGTCTTCCATCCCCTCTGGCTCTTATAATCTTTCCACCTGCTTTGTCACAGAGTTTTCCAAGCTTTGAGGGAAAAGATATGATGGAGATCTCCAATTTAGACTCTCTCTTTGTATGATATGACAGAGTTCTGTATGTTAACTCTGTGTGTAAAATGCTTGTTTTATTGAGTGCTCAGTCCTAACTAGGAAATTTACAGCAGCTATTTAAAGCTTGAGGAACATTGCAGAAGAGGATATGAAAAGATCTGAATGAAGAAGGGCTGTAAATGCTTTCTCTGGTCATGACAGAGCCAATTGAAATTATGAACTCACAATAACTATAATTTCCTGAATTTAATATGCACACAAATAAGTATGTCAACTATTAGTCTCAAGTATGAGGAGGGTTTCATGGGGCTCTATCCTTCCCTGAGGTACTACTGATTATTGATGGATCTTGGGTGATTAGACATTCCCACTGGTGAGCCCACCATGCTCACTTTAGTGGAAAGTTCCACATTGTTGGTCATAGAGATGGCCCTGGGTAAACAGAGAGGGCCAAAAATCAAATCAGAAAGATGTTAATGTAGGAAAAAGAGTGTCACAATGAACTGAGATGTTAATGGGGGTAAAAAAGAGATAAATATGTGTGTGGAGGATGCATTATATGCATTATGAAATCACTAAAGAATAAAGATAATTAATTAAAACTGTCCGCTTGGTATTATATAATTTTTTGGTAAGTTCCTTTGGGAGATCATTGTCTTCACAAAGGCATAAACCAGTTTTGATGACTGTGATGTTGTTTTTATTTCCTCGTATAGGGGAATGAGATAAGAGCCATACCAAGCTTTACAAATACATGACTTGGTGTTTCTATTTAAGCATCTTTAGGCCTAGACCTGGAAGCTTTAGCCTCCATTCAATCTAATCTTCTGCAAGTCGAAACCTAGAATGTTTCAGCTTTAGAGACTTGCTGTTGAAAAAACCCTCACCCTTTCTAGTTCTTTCTGAACTCTGGCCTGCTGGTTCAAGTCAACTCTTGTGGCTCAAAACTCCTCTCCAAGCTGACTAATTGAAACTGGCTTTCTCTCAGCTTCTCACTGAATTGCACTGGTTGGATAAACTGCCTCTGAACTCCATGAACTAAACTGCACAAACTGATCTGACCTTCACTACATTTATCTGAACTGAACCAGACTATACTAAACTGTATTGTACTCCTAAACTCTACTGTATTGTCTCTACAAACTCCTTTGCTCTCTCTCTGCATTGCTCTTAGGTAGCTTCTCTTTCCTGTCTATTCCATGAGAGCTGGGCATATCATATCTCTGACTCATTCTGCCAAATCTTTATCTGATTCATTACTTTGTCTATCTCTCAATTAAACATAATTGTTTGGAATTAAAGGTATGTGCTAAAGGTGTGTCTGTAGTCTAGCCAGACGGATTAAATGTGTATACTAAGAGCATGTCTGTATTCCAGCTGGATCACACAGACTTAGGTCTTTGGATGTGATCACTTGCCAGAGTAGCCATGTTGCTGGATTAAAATTCCTTTACAGATCACATTTCTGAAAGATAGAATAAATTAGAATGTTTTCCTCAAATATTTCAAGTCTTACTGGTGAGTAGATGCTCTGAAACTCATAGCTTAGGGAAAGAGTTACTCCAAGACCACCCTATGGGACCTGTTCTCTTTTATTTATACCCCTAAGACTATTTTCCAATAGCTAAAACACTTCTTTTCCCCACACCAGAGATGAAATCTTACATTCCCCACTGCCAGGCCATTTCTAAGAAGGCAGGCTGGCAAGAATGTTACACTATGGTGATTTGAATGAAAATGGCCTCCATAGGCTCTTAGGCCCCCAATTGCACTATTAGGAGGTGTGGCCTTGTTGAAATATGAGTGGCCTTGTTGGAAGAAGTATGACACTAGGTGTGGGCTTTGGGGCTTCAGATGCTCAAGTCATGCCAACGTTTTTCCTTCTGCTACTTGCCAATCCAGATGTAGAACTGTCAGCTTCCTCTCCTGAACCATCTGTCTGCATGCCACCATGCTTCCCACCATGATGGCAGTAGATTAAACCTTTGAAGTGTAATCCACCACCAATTAAATTACAACAATATAAAGCCTAACTAAGACACATGTCAACTTTGAAGACCCTTATTCATTTTACTTGGAGCAATTGTCATGTGCCTTAGTGGGTGAATAGTATATGTAACCAGTTCTCCATTCATTATTCTAAGTGTCATGCCTTACCTCACATCAGTGTTTCTAAATATGAAAGACCTTCCAAAATAACAAAATATAGGAACAATAATTTGTTCATGAAGTTCATTTAAACTTTCAATCATTTTTTTAGTGACTAAGCCTAAAACCATCATGAACAGCTGTCATTAATCCCTATGTAGAAGCCTGTATGTGCAACTCAGTATTCAGAGGGCAGAGGCATGAGGAACACGACTTTAAAATCATTAAGAATTCATGTCAAAAAGAAAAAGAAGAGAAAAGGTTCTAATTTACATTCATTGTTGCTACAGACAGAGGACTGATGAAAAACAGTAAAAGGGTCAAACTGGAATAAGCCAGGAAATAGTGCACTAAAAGCTAGAAAGATGTAAAATGAATTAAGACAGCTAGGGTGTGCTGCCACTCAGTAGTCCTTTGGGACGTACCAAACAAATTCTGCAGGTCTGCTGTGCCTCGGTCATTGGCTCTTCATCAAAGATTTTCTGTTTGGGACTCTGGCTGGTAGCATAGCTGTGTCTGGAACACTGATTGTTCCAATGGCTGGGAAAGAAAGCTCTTGAAGACTTGGCTCACAAAGCACATGTATCATTTTTGTTTGTAACTGATTGGCCAGGACTAGTCATATGGTGTAGTCTAGTTTGTCACAAGAGGTCCAGGGATTAAAAAGCAATCATTTGCTCAAAGAGACAAACCAGAAATATTTGGAATGCATTCAATACCACAGGTCTTAACATTTTACACCTGCTTAACCTCCTCAGGTAAATGATAACACTTGCTCATTCTTTAGAGTAAATGCATTTTTTAAATTGTGGATCATAAAAAGAGACTCATAAATAAAATATTTCTTCTAGTCATTAGAAAAGTGAAGTAATACTTTATTGTGAATAATTTGCAAAGAATCCATCAATATATTTAATTTCCTTTTCCTCAGAAACATAACTATACAGTAAAAAATTCATGCCAGAATCTAAAAACTATGAGCGAGCATAGGCTTTCTCTAGAGAAAGCCCAAAACTACTACTTCCAGATCCTGAGAATAGCATTTATAGGCCAGGAGACATGAATTTCTTTCTCATTTTAAAACTATAAAACTCTGTTTCAACAATATTATATATGTATATATATATATATATATATATATATATATATATATATATATACACACAGAGAGAGAGAGAGTCATGAAACAATATAGGAGACAAAAATTCTTGAGAAAAGAGAAAACTGGTGGGTTTTTTGCATTGATTATAAAAGCAAATTATTAACCATAGGTTCTTTTTTTTTCTCCTAGACATTTTAAAGTAATGATGACTGACATCAATTCTGAGGGTTAGAATTAGTAAAGGGACAGAAATGGCTGGATTCTCCTGGAGTCCATCGTTGCTCTGGTAGCATACATAAGACAGTATAAGAGGCACACACAGCAGTTTGACAGAAATAAAAAAAAATCCTTTGTCAAATTTTAGTTTGGCCATTTAAAATTTTTATTTGACTGTCTTTTAAGTATACATTTTTGTTAAAATCCAAAACATAACAGTACCATGTATCTTAGATTTTTTTGAATCTTAAATAATTGGCCACAGAAGTCTCTTTTAAAGGTCAGTTTTCAAAATTTTTTGTTGATTTTGTTCTTTGACTGTTTCATACATGCACACAATACATTCTGATTACTCTCATGCCCAGCATCTCTCATCTACTCCACACTTTTCAACTTCCCTCTTTTCGTTAGGTCCCCTCTCCATGGTCACGTCTTTGGTTTTTTATGTTTTCATCCAGAGTCTGTCATCTGTGTGGCTGTGGGTTTAGAACTATCCAGAGCATCTGGGTGGGGTCATTATTCGGTATACAATTTTAAGAAAAGATTCAGTGTTGCAGCGGCAGATAGCAAAATCAATGGTTGATTAAGATGAAGCAGGGAGATATGGGACCTGAGATATAAGGAGATAAAAGGGAATATATAAGGGCCCAGAGTCTACTTTTGAGGGCAATGGACATATTTATCATTCAAATGTGGAAAAGATTTGGTGATACATCATAACTATGTAAACTTTATGTCTTAAATATGGTCACCTACACCCCAAATGCAGCAATTTAAAAACATAACTCAGTGTTGCCTATGGGTAGTATAGCTTGAATGGGTTCCTAGTAAATTAAATTATCAACTTACAAAGGTCAACTTTGGATCCCTAACTTGCAGTATTTTTCCCGGACTTGGAGTTCAGAATCTGAATTTTTCAGGTGACATTGAGCTAGAGTGAATGAGAATGTGGAGTGGTTAATATAAGGCATGCGGCTAAGAAACTGGAAGTAACCTAGTAGCTGATGCCATGACTTTTGTGGCCAAGACTTCAGCTGACTGGACAGAATACACACTTTTTAAACTATTGTGCTCATTACTGTTTGCAGTTGTGATCTACCAACTTGTCCTCTGTTTACCTGAAGAGTTTGTCAGTAGGATAAACTAGCATTCTTCAGGGGTAGTTTAAGTGGCCAGAAGCATTTGTATGTTTTTAAAGCAATAATGTTTTTGTGATTCTAAGAACAATGTTAGAAACATCGCTAAAACAATAAAAATAAATGTCCAAGGTAAACATCAAGGCATGAGTGCTAACAAATAACAGAGTGGGAATACACTGGCTTATTGCTGTAAAATTGTTTCTTAAGTATTTTCAGTAGGTTATGCTTTTGGATCGTCACATGAATTTTTATAACTCCAGGCTAATAACGAACATGATACTAAGCCTCTAGTCACAAACCAAGCCTATTTCTATAAGAAGAGAAATGCAAAAGTGAGTTATTCTTTTGATCCAGCAGATCAGCTGTGGTTATTATATTCTACAAGGACAGAGACATCTGAGTCGCTTTGATCTCCCCACCATTTATACGGGCCACAGCTGATTGGATTAAAGCACACAAGCTCTAAAGGCTGTCCTGCCATCGAATACACAGAAACAATGTGTATCTGAGGGAATACTTTCAAATTCTAAAATATTAATGGACAATAATGCTGATTAAGATTCAAAATGTATTCATTGACATACATATATTAAAATTTTAAGTTTTAAACAGAACCTCAAACTGACTGGAACAAAACCATACTCTCATTCATAAAAACCTCCAGAAGGGACTTGCTTTTTGGGTAAACAGGCAATTTTCAGTGTATTTCCCTTTAAAACTATGACAGAAGAACTCAAGAACCATTGCTCTTAAAATTCTAGATGTTAAGTTGCTAAGTGTGATTACCACTGACATCTTACTTTGTTTAGACCAAACAGAATAAACCTTTATGAGAGGAACTAAAAATATACTAAATGCGAAAGGCTCCTGGGATTTGAGTCAAATGTAGTTCAGCTAGGCCCCATGACAGCCAACCAATAAGGCTCATGTGGAGTTGTTAGAAGTCATTGAATCCTTTGTTCCAAAGTAATTAAGTCTGTATGATAGGATCATGTTGAAAATTGGTTCACAGAATTATGTAAGTCAGGATTCTCTACAGTAGGAACTCCTAAACTAGAGGAGCAGCATTTTGAGTAGAATAATGTGGTGTATGGCTGGAGGCCCAAGCATGAAAGGCTATAGAAAGGAAGGAAATATTCTACAGTTGGCACTGTAAGTGCTACCTTCTGTGAATCCAGTATCTAGGACCCCAGGAGAAGATGAGAGACGGTCCTTGGTTTAATCTTTTACCATTTCCCCTTTCATTCTCCCAGGCCCTCAGTGCACTGGGTGAGTCTGCCCACAGTGTAGGCAGCATAACTTCACTCAGTCTGCCGACTCAGTCTCTTAGCAGGTTTCCCTCAATGTAATCAAGCTCACACACACTGGCCATTTTACAAAAATCCCAGTGTCCCCTTCTCATCATTAATTTCATTTCTTTTTTATATTTCCAGTTACCTTCAGTCAACTGAGGCTTCCAAATATTAAAACAGAAATATTAAGAACTAAAATAATCTTACATTTAAAATAATGTCTATTTTAGTATGTTGTCATGGCTCTTCTATCATTAGTTATTGTCGTTGTATCTTACTGTGCTTAAGTAATTAAAATGTAATAAATATGTGTTATGTATGTATGTATAGTATATAGAGATGGTATTACATATGTTCTGTATCCTATACAGATAAGAGGACTTATATGTTAGGTTTTCTACTTTAGCCTCCAAAGTTTCTCAATAATTAATTTACTATTAATAATAACTTGAAAACATTCTCTTTATCTTTTGAAATATTGTATAAGTTAAGCTTTTCCTGCCAAGTGTAACATTTTATCACATTATATATATATATATATATATATATATGTGTGTGTGTGTGTGTATGACACATATTATTTCTCCTCTCAGATGTCACATCTATTTTTATAATTAAATTTTTATTTTTTGTATTAATTACAGTTTATTCACTTTGTATCCCAGCTGTATTCCTCTCTTTCATTCCCTCCCAACCCCACCTTCCCTCCCTCTTCAAGTCCACTGATGGGGGAGGTCCTTCTCCCCTTCCATCTGACCCTAGTCTATCAGGTGTCATCAGGACTAGCTGCATTGTCCTCCTCTGTGGCCTCTGCTGTGGCTGCTCCCTCCTCAGGGCAGGGGCGGCAGTGATCAAAGAGACAGCCACTGAGTTCATGTCAGAGACAGTCCCTGCTCCCCTTACTAGGGAACCCACTTGGAGACTGAGCTGACATGGGCTACTTCTGAGGAGGGGTTACATGTATTTATAAAATCTGGGATTATGTATGATAACATTTTTGTATCTTAAATATCTTGTACTATGCTTTATTAATCAGTTTAGAATCTCAATAATTTTTATTAATTCAGTGTTTGAGAGATCTTTCAATGCTTATTTATATTGGAAAGGTTAAGAATCATCCACATGTTTATATACATTATTTAAATAATTTCTTGTTGGTAGGTAATGTGTAATTAATAGAGTCAGAATAAGTGAAAATAAGAAACTTTTCTGTGATTCTATATCAGTATATCTAATTCCTAGATTAAATAAAACAGATTATACATGTAGTAAGCAGATATTTCTTATGGTTTGGGCCAAATTTGATATAGTCTCTTTGAAAATTATTGGCATTTATGTTATCTATTTTTTCTTGAAAAATATGTACCAAGAATATTTTTGGAGGAGGCTATATAAAGCCACAGAGTCAGCTGGAAATTATTTAAATTCAAATGTAAATGCATTATATAATATGCATATTTATAAATTATTGGGTTACTCTTGATGTTAATTTAAATCATCATGAAATACAGTTTCCACTTTTACATCTTGTCATGTGTTCCTATGCATTTTTCTTTTCTCTTTAGCACCTTCAGAATCTTTACCTTTTAGATCTGAAGAGGATCCTTTTTATTTCCTCTGATATATGCCAAGTTGCTATTTAAATGTATTTCATAAAGCATAAACTTCTTATATATGTATATGATAATTTATAACTTCTTAAAAATAATTCTGGCATTTTTGCCCAATATTAATTTGAAATCAAAACTGCCCTAATAGTAAGGACTATAAAATATAAGCAACCTTCTGAGGAAAAGGGGAGGGTTAAGAGGGAAAGGAGAGAGGGTAGGTCTGAGAGGGGAGAAGGGAATGGGCTATAAGGATATAAAGTGAATTAAATAAATAAATAAACAAATAAGCAACTTAAAGTTTCACTATGTACTACTCAGCCAGATACTACTTAAAAACAAGAAAAATGAAACAAACGTAAGTAATTAGCCGTTGAAATATTTCTACCAAACAATTTAGGATGGTCAAAGTGTTCATTAGATATTGAAAGTCATATAACTTACTGTTAGTCAGCATTTTCTGTAAATCATATACAGCTTGGAAGTTACTCTTCCCATAATACTGCATTCTTATATTTTTATTCAATAGGAAATGGTTAAAAATAGCATTTGTGCCGGAGTTAACGAGAACGGCCCCCATAAGCTCATATATTTGAATTGTCAACAGGGAGAGAGGCACTGTTTGAAAGGATTAGAAGGATTAGGGGAGGTGCAGTATTTTGGGAGTAGATATAGCCTCTTTGTAGGAAATGTGTCACTGTGATTACCTTTGAGGTTTGAAAAGACCTTTCCAGGCCCAGTCTCTGTCTCTGTCTCGCTGTCTTTTTCTCTCTTCTTCACCCCTGCTCTCTTCCTCTTTCCTGCCTGCAGACGAAGATAAAAAGTACTGCTCCATGCTCCATCACCTTGCCTTTCTGCTTCTTGCCACAATGGCCATGGACTAATTCTCTGACACTGAAAGCAAGCTGTTAAAGATAGTTTATATAATTGTACTTGTTTCTCAGTTTCTCTCTTAACCCAGCTATCACTCAAATAACTGAGACTCTATTATAATGTTTGTTTAGTAAGCTTTATAGCCAATTCTGAGCAGTTTTAATCTGTTCTTAACCCTCTATGCTAGTTGGACACCCTCTTTGCAAAAATCCCTTAGTTACTTACTTTTTAGTGCTTTCTCTGCTCCTGCTGAATCTTCTTCATCTTTCCTGTACCTCTGCCAGTAGCTGAACTTCCACTCTGACTCCTCTTCCCCTCTTCAGGGGGAAGAGCCCTGTTCTCTCCCTGCTCAGTGATTGGCTATGAGTTGCTATATTGGCATATGGGGGAAATTGGGGATCACTCTTTGCCCAACATCTTGGCAGGAGATGCTCAGAACAAAGACTGTAACCAGATTTGGGGGAGGGCGGTCATCAGAAATCAGCATGTGAATTATACAATAACTTTATGCCTACAGCAAATCCCCAAGTACATACTTTATTTTATAAGAGTTGTCTTGGTCATTATGCCTCTTCACAGAAACAGAACAGTGACTAAGCCAGCATCGGTGACTAACCAGCCTAAAAGATACTATACATTTTCTTAGATGTCCATATTACACTTTCTTTGACTTTATCGGAATACTGCCACATAACCCTCCTTGTTCTTTTTCAAATTTATGGTCTTCAAATTATGTATATACATTTCTTTAAAGTATTAGACATATTATTATTATATTGAGAATTAGAAGTGTGTGACAGGCTCTCATTTCAGTCCTTGTTCCATCAGAATTTAAGAATCTACTGGCAGTGTAATTTTAAGCATTCTCATTGCAAAGAAGAGTTGATTATGTGAGGCCATGAATATATAAATACACCTTACTTAATCATTTAACAGTGTTCATCTATCATAACATTATATTTCATCTAACAAGTATAGATAAGTATTTGTCCATTAAAATTACATTTTAATGATTTATTTTTTGAAAATATAATATAATTTAAATTTTCTTCTTCCTTTTCCTTCCTCCAGAGCCTCCCATATACTCCTTCTTGCTGTCTTTTAATGTCCTTGCTTCTTTTTCATTAATTGTTGTTAAATACATATACATATATTCAATTATACATATATACATATATGCATATGTATTATACACACACATATATATATACATATATACAATTATATACCTATAATATTATATACATGACACATCTATAAAATATACTTAAAGCATTATGTAAAATATTTATATACTTCTAAGACATAAATACAGCCTGTTCAGTCTGTCTAATTTACTTGTATGTATGGTTTCAGGGCTGATCATTTTGTACTGAATTAACCAGCTGGTGAACTCCTTTTTGGGTAAGAGTGTTTTCCTTACTCGCAGCATTCCTTAGTTACCTGTATTTCTTTGTGACTAGCTGAGACTTTTTAGGCTGTCCCCTGTCCAACTTGTCATACCTGTTGTTGTCCTGTTCAACTCATGTTCAGGCCACCATGCTGGTGAGACTTTCTGGCACCTGCTCACGTTCCTAGGAGACACAGTCTCACGTCATACTCTGTGCTCGTCAGACTCTTTCTCTTGATCCTCATCTGAAATGATCTCTGAGCCTTAGATGCAGTAGTTGTATCCTTTGAGACTGTGCTCCACACTGTGCATTTTATTAGTTGCAGTTTTCTGTCATGGCCTCCATGTGTTCCAAAGAGAAGGTTCCCTGATGCGTATCTGTGGGTATGAGAAAAAATATTTAGAATGTAGTTAGGGACTATGTTGATGTACTAAAATGGTAGTTGTAGGTTTTTAGAAAGCCCCAAACAGAAAAAGAATACACACTCTGTTTGGGAAGATAAAACATATTCATTTGAATAAGACAACTTTAATACTGACTGCTACGTGCAATGCCAAATAAGTGCTGAGTAGAATTTAAGCCAAAATTGAAAGAAAATGTACAACTTATAAAGGAAGAAGGGAGGTGGGGGCCATATTTTATTGATGTAAACTAGCTGGGAAGTTTGTGGAACTACAGTTGAATAAAAGCATAGGTGTATTTTTTTTTTTTTTTTTGTGAAATCATCTGGAGTTTTCAATACCCTGGTGTCATGCTGGTGCTACAGCCCTACCATATATGATTCTCTATAGGGGAGATCAGAAAACAGGGTTTTTCTAGCTCCCCAGGTGACTATGTTACATTGGAAGCCAAAGATGAGAACTGGTGGAGCAGAGCCCTTGACTTTCTGGGAGGGAAGGAGAAACTTGACACTGCGTAACAAACCATAATATTTAAAATTGTCACTCACAAGGTTTATGCTCAAAAGAAACAGTTCAATATCCCTCAGAGACCAGTTCTGCTAAGGGAAGAGAAATACCAAACAATAGAGCTCCTAGCACTCCTGTCCCTCTAGAATGAAAAGAAACTGTAGTGCATTAGTGAAGTTCACTCTAAAAGCACAAACTCACCAGGACTGACCTAACTGTAAGATGGTAGAATGTTTCCTATTTACATATGGCTAAATAAAAGACTATTTTAAAAGTTCTTGTTACCCTGTTTGTCAGGTAAAAGTATTAATAAAAAATTATAAAACATATGAATCAGCAAAAACCATAGTTTAAAGAAAGCTGTGAAGACAACAGTAACAGAGTTATAGAGGATAGATCTTTAAATGACCAAGCCAGAATGTAAAAATCACATGATTGTTGTGATATGGACCCCTCTAAAAAAAGATACAAAAATGAGTAGTAATATAATAACACATTTGGAAATACTACAAAATAACAACAAACAAACAACAACAAAACATACTATAGACATCAGAACACCATAAAGATACGTCTGATGGGACCTTAGATGAGACATGCCCAAAGAGAGACTATTTGAATCTGGAGATGGATCAGCAGAAACTCCCAAAGTTGAAAAGCAAAGAGGACTGGAGTGAAATTAAACATAAGCTGTAAGGACAATGGATCAGCTGCATGGGCAGGGTAAGATCAGAAGGGAGAAAGGAATATGAAGCAAAAGTGATTGGAAAGTTTCCAAATGAATTCTAAACTTCACACCACAGAGCCAAGAGCCCAGAGAATATCAGGTAGGATATATGTCTGAAAACCCCTCCAATTCCCCAGGCCCTATGCTTAGGTACATAGTATTTAAACTGCAGAAAATCAAGGATTAAAAAGAAAATCCCCAAAGAAGATGACAAAACACTTCCACAGAGAAGCAAAAGTAAAGACTAATTTCTCTTCATTATAAGGAAGAAAACAGTGAAGTGAAATGTTTAGTGTTAAAAAGATAAGCCCAATGACCCAGAATCCTCTTCAAACATGGAATTTCCCTTCAAACATGAAGGAGGAAACGAATGGTTTTAGACAAACAAAAATTAAGGAAGTGTGTGCTCAGAAGCCTGTCTTGCAATAAATATTGAGAAAATCATTACAAGGAAAGAAAATTCATACAACTTAAAGCTACAAAACAGAAGAACATTAGAAAAGGTCTGTGTGAGCAAACAAAAACAAAGTTTTCTTGCTACTTATTCAGCTAATAGATTCAAAGAGAAATTGAAAAGACAAATTTTTTGACATGATAACATGAATGAATTTGATTAGGTATGTTTATATACATTCATGCTTAATTGGTCACATCAATGACTCAAGGAATGAGCAGAAATAATAAGAGTATTTGCAACGCTTGTGAAATGATTTGAGGATTTGAAAGCAGACTTGGATTAATTGTGAATGTTTATAGAAGATGTTAGGGCAAACACTGTAAAGAAGTTAAGCACTATAATTGGTAAACTAACAAAGAAAAATAAAATCATATAAATTGCTCAATCAAAATCACTAAAAGCTGAAGAATAGTGTTTAAACAAAGTGTAAGCAAATGAGAACCAATGGTAAACATAATAGATAGTAATAGAAATATTTCAACTATCATTTCCAGAGCCAGTTGTCTGAATATTAACAGATAAATATAAGGCACAATGCAAATATATATTTCATGTAAGGAATCCATTTTACATATAAAGAACCATGAAGGAATGAAGTATCACACAAACATTAGTAAAAAAAAAAAAAAGCTGTACTGCTATGCTGATATCAGACAAAGCAGACTTAAAAATAAAACGTATCATCAAAGTCAATAAGGAACAATGGAGCAGACTGCCTAAGAAAGCACAGCAATCGATCCTTCCCTCTTTTCGTTCTTTTCTTTTTCTTTTCCTTTTTTTAGAGAAAGAATCAATAATTTTTTTATTAATTATTTAATTCACTTTGTATCCCAGCTGTAGCCCCGTCCCTCCCAATCTTACCCTCCCTCTCTCATCTCCTCCTATGGCCCTCTCCAAGTCCACTGATAGGGGAGGTCCTCCTCCCCTTCCCTCTGACCCTACCCTATCAGGTCTCAACAGGACTGGCTGCATTGTCTTCCTCTGTAGCCTGGTAAGGCTGTTTGCTCCTCAGGAGGTGATCAAAGAGTAGGCCAATCAGTTCATGTCAGAGACAGTCCCTGTTCCCATTACTATGGAACCCACTTGGACACTGAACTGCCATGGGCTACATCTGTGCAGGGTTTCTAGGTTATCTCCATGCATGGTCCTTGGTTGGAGTATCAGTCACAGAAAAGACCCATGTGCCTGGAATTTTTTGTTTCCCTGTATAGTCATGGCTGTCTTGGAAATTTCTCTGTAGACCAGGCTCACCTTCAATTTAGAGATCTGCCTGCCTCTGCCTCCCAATAACTAGAATTAAAGGCTTAGCTACCCCTGTAATGCACGCCAAAACATATGAAGCCAAACTGGTAGAAATGAGGAGATATACAATAATATAGAGAGACCTCAATATCTTTGCTTTAGAAATAGACAGGTCTATCAGGAAAAAAAAGCAATAACAGAAATTAATTCAAAATATCACCCAGCAACTGGGTAAAATCAACAGATATAGACTAGGTTAGCCAACCACAGGCATGTGCACATTTAGAAATTCATGTGGAACACTTACCAGAGAGGCTACATTTGGAATCATTAAACAAAACTTTATAAAACTGAAAACCAGAAGGGTTAATAATGAGTGGCCTCAAAATGAAATGGCATTAGGCTGAAAATTCATAATGGAAAGACAGTTGGAAAAACCTTCAGTATCTGAATATTAAACAACATCTACCTAAACAGCATAATTAATAAAAGAAAAAGAAAATAAAAATACCTTAACTGAAGATAAAATGATAAGGCAACATGTCAAAAAGCTGGAATGCAACAAAAACATTATCGAAGCAAGTTCTCAGCATGGAGTTCTTAGGAAAGGACAAAGGGTCAAGCAGCAATAAACCAATTTTAGGAAATTACTGAAAAAAAAGAACAATTTAAATTAAAAGAAGTTGAAGAAAAGTTAAAAAAAAAAGAAAGAGCAGCATAAATCACTGTAATTGGAAATCAAGAACCAATTGAGTATGAACAGGTGCAATTAAAAAAATCAATTAGATTTCTAAGTACTTAAAAGGCTAACTAAAAATAAAGCATATATAAACTGTTAATGTCAGAAAAGAAAGAGGAAATTTAAGTAAAGGTATCATGGACATGAAGAGTATAATAACAGGATAAGATTAAAAATTCTCTTTCTTCAAAATGATATCTTTCATCGCAAGGACAAATGTCTTGAAAGACAGAATCTACAAAGACTCAAACATGGAGAAAGAGATAATTCAGTTAGGACTATAGCTACCCAAAACTGAAATCACTAAATGATACATTTCCATACAGAAGGTTCCAGACCTGCACAGGTCTCCCAGTGAATTCCATCATATATTTAAGGAAAAAAAATATTTATTCTTTACAATCTTTCTCTTTTTCTTTTTGTCAAAAATGAATTTTTTTCTCATAGAATATATCCTGATTATGGTTTTCCCTCCTTCTTCTTCTCCTGTCCACCTCCCCTCCCATCTGGATTAAGCCCTCACTCTGTGTCTCATTAGAAAACAAACAATCTTTTATGGAATAATAATAAAGCAAAATAACATAAAATTAAATATAATGACATAGAACAAAAAACTAATATATCAGAATTGAAAAAACAAACCAACAGTAGGAAAAGAGTCCGAGAGAAGGCACAAGGAACAGACACATACTTGTTCACACACTCAGGAATCCCATTAAAAAATAAACTAGAACTCATAATATATACATTATTTTATACATATATTTGCGTATATTATGTATGCAAAAAACCTGTGTGACAAAAAGAAAAAATATACAAATAAAGTGAAAGGAAAATAAAAAATAACATAAAATGTTTTGAGTTACTTTTGTATCAGCTGAAGGAGTTCTCTGGTATTATTTTTGGGGTCACTCATGTATACTCTCATATCATCTTTGAATAGAGATACTTTAACTTCTTCCTTTCTGATTTGTATCCCCTTGATCTCCTTTAGTTGTCTTATTGCTCCAGCTAGGACTTCAAGTACTGTGTCGAAGATATACAGAGAGAGCAGGTAGCCTTGCTTGTCTCTGATTTCAGTGGGATTGATTTAAGTTTCTCTCCATTTAGTTTAACGTTGTCTATAGGTTTGTTGTATATTGCCTTTACCATGTTTAGGTATGTGCCTTGTATCCCTTATTTCTCCAAGACTTTAATCATGGAAGGGTATTGGATTTTGTCAAAGGCTTTTTTTTGCAGCTAAGGAGATGATCATGTGGCTTTTTCTTTCAGTTTGTTTATGGATTACGTTGATGGATTTCCATATATTGAACCACCCCTGCATGCCTGGGATGAAGCCTACTTGGTTGTGATAGATGATATCGTTGATGTGTTTTTGGATTCAGTTTTCAGGTATTTTACTGAGTATTTTTGTGTCAATGTTCACAAAAGAGATTGGTCTGAAGTTCTCTTTTTTCTGTTGGGTCTTTCTGTGGTTTAGGTATCTAGGTGACTGTGGCCTCAATGATTTCCAATGAATTAAGCAATGTACTGTCTGTTTCTGTTTTGTGAAGTAGTTTGAAGAGTATTGAGTCAGTTCCTCTTTTTAGGATTGGTAGAATTATGCACTGAAACAATCTGGCCCTGAGCTTTTTTTTTTTTGAAAAGATATATTTTTTTATTTTTTGTTTTTATTAATTACATTTTATTCACTTTGTATCCCCTTGTAACTCCCTCCCTTCTTCCCTCCCAAACTCACCCTACCTCCCCCTTTTCCACCCATGCCCCTACCCCAGACCACTGATAGGGGAGATCTTCCTTCCCTTCCTTCTGATCCTAATCTATCAGGTCTCATCAGGAGTGGCTGCATTGTCTTGCTCTGCGGCCTGGTAAGGCTGCACCCTCCCCACCTTCCGAGGGGGAGTGATCAAAGAGCAGGCCAATCAGTTCATGTCAGAGACAATCCCAGTTCCCATTACTATGGAATCCACTTGAACACTGAACTGCCATAGGCTACATCTGTGTAGGGGTTCTAGGTTATCTCCCTGAATGGTCTTTGGTTGGAGTATCAGTCACAGAAAAGACCTCTGCCCAGATTTCTTGGTTCTGTTGCTCTCCTTGTGGAGCTTCTGTTCCTACCGGTCTATCTCCTTCTTCTTTCATAAAATTCACTGCACTCTGCCCAAAGTTTGGCTATGAGTCTAGGCCTCTGCTTTGATACCCTACAGGGTAGAGCCTTTCAGAGAGCCTCTGTGATAGGCTCCTGACCTGTTCCCAGTTTTCTCCCTCTTCTGATGTCCATCCTCTTTGAGTTTCTGAATGGGGATTGAGCATCTTAGCCAGAGTCCTCCTTCTTGATTAGTTTTCTTTAGGTGAACAGATTTTAGTATGTTTATCCTATATTATAGCTCAAATATCCACTTATGAGTGAGTATATACCCTGTGTGCCTTTCTGCTTCTGGTATACCTCACTCAGGATGATCTTTTTTAGTTCCCACAATTTGCCTGCAAATTTCATAATTTCCTTGTTTTTTATTGCTGAGTAATATTCCATTGTAGAGATGTACCACAATTTCTGTATCCATTCCTCAACTGAGGGGCATCTGGGTTGTTTCCAGATTCTGGCTATTATAAATAAAGCTTCTACAAACATGGTTGAGCAAATGTCCTTGTTGTATACTTGAGCATCTTTTGGATATGTGCCTAGGAGTGGTATAGCTAGATCTTGAGGTAGCACTATTCCTAATTGTCTGGGAAAGCACCAGATTGATTTCCAAAGTGCTTGTACAAGTTTACATTCCCACCAGCAGTGGAGGAGGGTTCCCCTTTCTCCACATCCTCTCCAACATGTGTTGGCCCTTGAGTTTTTGATCTTAGCCATTCTGGTGGGTGTAAGGTGAAATCTCAGGGTCGTTTTGATTTGCATATCCTTGATGACTAAGGATGTTGAGCATTTCTTTAAGTGTTTCTCTGCCATTCAATAGTCCTCTGCAGAGAATTCTTTGTTTAGCTCTGTACCCCATTTTTTAAATTGGATTATTTGATTTGTTGCTTTTTAACTTCTTGAGTTCTTTATATATTCTGGATATTAGCCCTCTGTCAGATATAGGGTTGGTGAAGATCCTTTCCCAATCTGTAGGCAGTCAATAACAATTCATGCAGAAAAAAATATTCTTAAGATGATAATGTGGAAATAAATATATAAATGTAACAAGTTCTCTATAGTTTTAAAAATATAGAAATCTGACAAAAATCAAGAAATAAAAAGATTTGCCATTTGATAGATAGGAGACACAATCTTACCAATATTTTTCTAAACCGGGTTTATATATTCAATCCAACCTCAGATGCCTTTAAAAAGTCAACACAAATTGTGGGGAAACAATACTTAACCTTCCAAAGTTCAAAATTTATTAAGTTACAATAATTAAGACTGAAATGTACTGTAATAAATGCAAATAGGTTAATGATATAGGATAGATAAAGTAGTATATCAAATGAAAATTTCTTTGACAAAGGCACTACAGTTGAGAATTTGCTGGCCTTTGAATAAGTTATATTTACTGCTTTGGTGCCCACATAAAAGACCATGAAGTAAACAGTGAAGTCCAATTGAAAATGATCATTGAACTACATCAAAGGTTTTTGGTATAATCTCCTAAGTACCATCTGTGAAAGAAATAGTGTAGAAGTTGGATAGATCATTAAAATTCACAATTCTTATTCTGTAAATGATACTGTCAAGAACTCAAAGAGATAACCATATATTGAAATATAATACTTTCAAAAGGTATATCTGAAAAAGAATCAGAAATCAGCAAAGAAACCACACTAAGTGAGATAAAGAAATGGCAGGAAATTTTTTGGGAAGAGATCCAGCTTCATAGGTAATTAGAGTACTGTGAGTCAAAGCAAGGATTCATCATTTCACAGTTGTAAGGGTGACTCAGAAATGGTGACAACTCCAAATGGTGACAGAGACTTGGGAACGAAAGGAACCATCATGTATTGCAGATGGCAACACAAAATGCTATAGCACCTGGAAAGGCTTATGTATTTTTTTTAACCTCCAAATGAAAACACTCCTACTACATAGTTATTTGTGACAACATACCCAATATAGTCACCGTAACAGAAAGAAATCTGCCTAGTATTCTCCAATGGGAGGGAACACCGACACACCTACAAAAACTCTGACCCAACATTTACCCTACCTACAAGATGTGGAGGCATAAAGACAGAGCAGAGATTGAGGGGATGTCCAACCAATATTTGGCCCTAAATGATACCCACACATGGAGAAGAGCCCCTCCCCCAACACAACCAAGGACACTCTGCTATGTCTGCAGACAGGAGCCTAGCATAGCTGTCTGTTGAGAGGCTGCACTTAGCAGCAGAACGAAACAGATGCTGAGACTCATAGCCAAACTTTGGGCAGAGAGTAGGGAGCCTTGTGGAAGAGTGGAAGGAAGGATAAAAGGACCTGGGAGGGAACAGTATTCTGCAAGAAGACCAACAGAGCCAACCGACCTTGTCTCAGGGGGACTGAAATATCAACCAAGGACCATGTATGGACTGGGCCTAGGCCCCCAACACATTTCTGCATGATAAAGAGCTTGGTCGTGGAAGTGGGAGCAGTCTCTGATAAGGACTCATTTGCATGCTTTTCCATCACTTGCCCTTGGCAAGGATGCCTGGTCAGGCCACTGCGGTAGAGGATGTGCTCAGTCTTGGTACAACTTGATGGGTAAGTGTGTGGTGGGGTTTCCCTTTTTCTGTGGGAGAGGAAAGGGGGGATATGGGAAAGAGGGAAGGAGAGTTGAACCGGACAGAGAGGAGAGAGGGGGCTATGATTGGGTCATAAAGTGAATAAAAATACATTTTTGAGTATTTCTAGCAGTTTTATTAATTATTATTATTTACTACAATTTGTTCAATTTGTAGCCCAGCTGTGGCCCCCCCTTCCTCTTCTCCTCCCAATCCCACCTTCCCCCTTCTTCTCCTCCTATGCCCCTCCCCTAGTCCACTGATAGGGGAGGTCCTCCTCCCCTTCCATCTGACCCTAGCCTATCAGTTCTCACCAGGACTGGTTGCATTGTCTTCCTCTGTGGCCTGGCACCATACCTTACCCCATGGGGAGGTGAACAGAGAGCCTGCCACTGAGTTCATGCCAGAGACATGCCTCTGCTCCCCTTACTAGGATATCTACTTGGATCTAAATCTATGGGCTACATCTGAGCAAAGGTTTTAGGGCCTCTTCATGCATGGTTCTTCATTGGGGTATCAGTCTCTGCAGGGCCCCCAGGGCTCAGTTTTTTAATTTTTTTTTCTCTGTTGATCTCCTTTTGGAGCTCCTGTATTTTCCAGGTCTTTCAATCTCCCCCTTCTTTCATAAAATTCCATGCCCTCTGCCCAAAGTTTGCTTATAAGTCTCAGCCTCTGTTCTTGTTAACTTGATGAGTAGAGTCTTTCAGAAGCTGTTTATGGTAGGCTCCTGTCCTGTTCCCTCTCTTCTTTTGCTTCCGATGTCTATGGCATTTGCCCTTCTGAATGAGGATTGAGCATCTTCCCTAGGATCTTCTTTGTTGTTTAGCTTCTTTAAGTGTATATTTTAGTATGTTTATCTTATATTACATGTCTAATAACCACTTATGAGTGAGTATATAGCATGTGTATCTTTCTGCTTCTGGAATACCGCACTCAAGATGATCTTTTCTAGTTCCCATCATTTGCCTGCAAATTTTTAAAAGAAAAGAAATCTCTGTTTTGATCCAGTTTCAGAGCTTTGAGTCTATGAGTGGTTAGTCCAGTTGTTTTTGGGGCCTGTGGTAGAGCATATAGTGGAAGAAAGGTGCTCACCAAGAGAGATGGGGACTAAGGACAGGGGTGGATAGAGAGCGGGAGAAAGGAAGAACCAAGCACTCTTGTAAACTCTTATTCCTAAAAAATGTAACTTCCCTCCACTTGGTTCCACTAACTGTTTTGTCCCCTCCATCAACTATGGACAAAGGCTTTTCCTAATGCAGGATACTTTGAGGCATATTTGCAAACCAAGCCAAGCAGCATTATTCATAATTATTCATAATTACCCAAATGTGCATGCAGAGAGCATATACCTGTAATATCCTCCAGTAAGCTGCTCAATGGATAGAAATACTTAGTATATCCGGATGGTTGACTATTTTCCAACATGCACACTTTCCTCCTTTGAAGTGGATGTCATGGACAGTGAACACTGTGTGTGTGAGTGTGTGTGTGTGTGTGTGTGTGTGTGTGTGTGTGTGGTCTGCATGTGTCTATTTCAGTGGAACAGCAAGTGTGAATTTTTGTGCCCTACCTGGCTGTTGAGTGACTAGATTTTGCTACCTTGGCACACCAAGACACTTTCTGGGGGCGGCTGGTTCCTGAAAAGAAGGCTATTGGTATGGGTATTATTAAGACAGGTACAGAACTCCTGCAGAGCAACCATTGAAGAAACATCAATGTGCTTTGGCAGTCTGATAGGTGTGCTATCAACTAGACTCATTCCATCAAGGACTTTTCTTATCCGAGGATTATGGCACCGTTTTTAAGAGTGGCTCATAAGAAACTTCTCCTAAAATCTGTTGGCCTAAGATTTGAGGACCAGAGACTATTTTACGGTGTTTGTAAGAGCATATTTTATGTATGATTAAGGATGTAAGCATAGGCTGACTATGAACGATGAACATAGAAGAGAATAAAATGTTTCAGCCTACACAATGCCCTAGGATTCTCTGACCTCCCGATGACTCTGGTCAGAGTGCAGAGACCTGGGTAGCAGGCTGACAGATGCTGAAGCATCGGTGCTTACCTTTGTGATGTGTGGCTGAAAAATGGGCTGTGTGTCGCTGAATATGCTTTTCCACCTGGGTTTTGCATTTAACAACCCAAGGGTTGTATCATTTATCCCTCAAAATGGTCTCCTTTATATTCGATGAAATTTCTTTCCATGGGATTCCATTCCACCCGTCAAGCTTCTTTTTGCTCATATTATAAAGGTAAATCTTTTTACTTTTGATGTGTCTGAATTAAAATGGTAAAATACTCATTTGCCGCAAAGACTATAGAATGGTATCAAGGGTGAAGTTTCATGAATGATAATTCAACATTTGTATGTGTGTAGTCAAACGAAGATTATATTTTATAAAGAAGAGTAGAATTTATTTTATTGCTCAAAATAACTGAATTATTGCACATTAATGACAACTACTCACTAACGGCTAAGGTACATATTTAAAAAATAAACAATAGATCCTCTGTTCCAAGAAACATTTCATCTAAGGAAAAATGATTTTGTAATTCAAAACAGAAATTGCCCTAAGTTTTCATCATACATGGTCACATTATGTGCCATTTCATCTGGGCGACTTGCTGACATTTTTCGTGTTTGTGACTTCATAGGCTGTGGTCATTTGTTACCCCGACGTTACCCATCTGCACGTGCATTTGTCATTCCTCCCTTGAATTTGCTCCAGTTGGGTACTAGAAACTTAGGACCAGGAATAATAATGTTATGTGAAGGATATCATTAGAGGAAAAATTGTACTTCAAAGTCCAAGCACATATGGTTTTGACTTTTAGAAAGATGGCAGGTGGGCATAAAGGAAAGGTTGATTTCAAATTTATTTTTGGGATAGGAGGGACTTCTTAAAGTCTGAGGAAGATTAATTTTCAATTTGGAATTCCTCATAATTGAAACACGATCAGGTTTTACAACTTCCTGAGGTATCTTTGTGGATGCCGAAGCTGTCCTCCTGGAGACCAGCGGAACAATTTAACAGAAGTGTCAGAATGATGGAATACTGACAAATGTTAGGTGAGAGAAAGAACACATCTACAGTACATTCCTTTTGAAAAGGTTTAGCTAGAAAACTGATTGTAACAATGAGCTAAAGAGTAAACGATTACCTTTGAACATGACTCCTAACTAACAACAGTTAAAAAACAAAACAATCTATTTTAGAAGACCAATTTATTATACATTTTTTTTGTTTCAAAGGCTAATATAGATGTCCTAAAATGCTGAAAGTTCTTTGTTGAATCTAGAAGTTTGGTCTTTTGGAAATAACCTTTTCACATTCTTCACTGGGGGATGCAACCAGTCAAAGAAGGGACAAAGATTTATCGACTAAAGCTGAGAATTCTAATGCTAGCTTTTATCCTAAAGACATTTGCACTCACAGTATTCAAATGTCCATTGGCACTATTTACTAGCAAAATACAATAAATCACCTAAATGTGATAGACTAACTCTTGTTAGAAATGTCCCATGACTATTTTATTTCATATTAGTTATAATATAGGCATATTCAATATTATGGAATAACATCCATGATATAGAATTAAAAGCAAAGTTCAGAGTATTATATTATGAATAGCATACTCATGTTTATATACAATTGTTGATAGTACCCATGCATACAATTTTAGAAGATTTTAAAGTGGATTCTACATTTCCTCCACTTACATTATGCATAAAGGGAGAAGAAACTGATTTTATTATTCTCATATCTGAAATAACTTACAATTAAAAGTGTCTGCTTTGCAGCCTTGTACTGAAGTGACTGAGTAACTTGTGAGGAGCCAGAAGCTTTCTATGGTAATTTTTGATTTGGGATAAAGACTTTGCTCTGTAAGATCCGCCCTTCCTAAAAGAGTGGAGAAGAGGTCAGGGGACTTCTTCATACAAGGTTGGTTTGGATGGAGGGAGACTATGTGAAGAGAAGGATTTGGGATATCTAAAAGGCTGAAAGAAGTCAGACTTCTAACATTTCCATTGTGTGTGCATGTACGTGCATGTGTGTGTGTGTGTGTGTGTGTGTGTGTGTGTGTGTGTGTGTGAGCTTGCATGCCTAAGTGCCCATGTATGTGTGCATATTTAGGAAAGCGAGAGAAAAACTTTCTCAGTGTTATTCAGGTAGCAGCCACCTTTATTTTAAAAAATGGCCTCTCACTGGCCTAGGATTCCCTGCTGCGTCTACACCTGTCTCTGCCCCACTCCCTGGCTTGTGTCAGGTATTTTAAGTGCTTACCACCACAGAATGTCTGTTCTGGGGAATTTAACTTAGGTCTTGTGCTTATGAGGCAAGCATTTTGCTAACTGAGCCCATATTTCCTCTTTGTGGCCAACAAAAATGGTGTAGTTTACAGAAACTTCATGTTTGGTATGATTCTTCATTGGACCTCATTCTCAGTTATAGTAAGTTCAGGAAAAAGGTGGTGAGGACAGGTTTTGGAGAGTGAATGAAGATTGGCTATGGAGAAAGAGGAGCATAGGTATCTTCTCTAAGTAAGAAGAAGGTTGGGAAATGGGGAAGAAATAGCCTGGGCAAACAGGATAGATTGGAAATAGGAGAAGACAGAGAACAGGACAGGAGCCTATCATAGGAGGGCCAATGAAAGACTCTACAGGGTATCAAAGCATATGCTGAGACTCATAGCCAAACTTTGGGCAAAGTGCAGGGAGTGTTATGAAAGAAGGGGGAGATAGAAACACTTGGAGGGCATAGGAGCTCCACAAGAAGAGCAACAGAACCAAGAAATCTGGTCACATGGGGTCTTTTCTGGGACTGATATTCCAACCAAGGACCATGCATGGACATAACCTAGAACCCCTGCACAGATGTAGCCCATGGCAGCTTAGTGTCCAAGTGGGTACCCTAGTAAGGGGAACAGAGACTGTCTCTGATATGAACTCAGTAGCCGGCTCTTTGACCACCTTCCCCTGAGGGGGGAATAACCTTACCAGGCCACAGAGGAAAACAATGCAGCCAGTCCTGATGAGACCTGATAAGCTAAGGTTAGAGGGAAGGGGAGGAGGACCTCTCCTATTAGTGGACTTGAAAAGGGCATGGGAGAAGATGAGGCGAGGAGGGTAAGATCTTGAGGAGATGAGGGAGTGGGCCATAAGTGGGATACAAAGTGAATAAACTGTAATTAATATAAAAAATTAAAATTAAAAAAGAAATAAAGAAACTCAAATGCTGAAAGCATGATAGGAAATCATATAGTCTATACATATAGGCTTTCAGAAAAAAAATTACTTCATTACAAGAAAAAATGTCAGTGATTGACAGATGAGATTATATGTAATGAAAGTGCTACTTCACAGCAAAGGAAACTTTTAGTAGACTAAAAAAGCAGCCTACAGCAGAAGCGAACATCTGTGTCCGGTATGCTTCAGACAGAGCCAATACCTATAATGTAGACAGATCGGCAGTGATTAAACACCAGCAAAGGATATTTTCCAGTAAGCAAACAGATTAATGACATGGGCAGTCAGTTCACACAGGAAGAAACACAACTATCCTCAAATATTTTAAAACAATTTTGTATCCTTAGACATCAGGCATTTAACTTTAAACTGTTTTGAGACCCCCCTCTCAGCCCAGACTGAATGGCTTTCATGGTGAAAACAAATGACAACAATACTTTAGGATGTGAGGAAAGAAGAAATCTTAGACAGTGCTGGTGGTTGTGTAAACTGCCACACCCACTATGGAAATCATTACGAATATTTCTCACAACAGTGAAAGTAGAGCTACTATATGATCCTCCTATACAGCTTCTGGGCATATATCCAAAGGACTCTTAAGTCAACATGGCAAAGAGATACTCACACATCTATGTTTATTGCTGAAGCTTTCACAGTAACTAACAAATGGAACCAAACCATATGTCCATCAAGAAATGAACAGATACAGAAAATATGGTACATATTCAGAGTGGAATTTTATTCAACCATAAAGAAAAATTTTTTTCAGGAAGAAAGATGGATCTGAAAATTATTATAGCAAGTTAAATGACCCAGATCCACAAAGAAATACTTCATGATCTCTCTTATATACAGACCCATTGTTTTATTTTTTTATACGTGTCATGTTTATGTGTATGGTGCATAAGTCATAAAATTTGAAAGGAAGCCATGAGATGTGAAAATGAGGGCCTATGAAAAAGGAGGGGTAATGGGATGCATGTGAGATGAAAGTAAAAAGGGACCACTGGGGAGAGAAAAAAAGGGGGGTGGTATAAGAAATGTAGAGAAGGAAATGTGGAAAAAAAACAGGAGAGGAACATCATTTAAAAATAAACAACCATCTTTCTAGTTCCCACCATCTGCCTGCAATTTTCATCATTTCATTCTTTTTAATTGCTGAGTAGTATTCCATTGTGTAAATGTACCACAATTTCTGTGTCCATTCCTCAGTTGAGGGACATCTGGGTTGTTTTCAGATCCTGGCTATTACAAATAAAGCTGCTACAAACATGGTTGAGCAAATGTTCTTGCTGTGTACTTGAGCATATTTTGGATACATACTTAGGAGTGGTATTGTTTGATCTGGAGGAAGTACTATTCTTAATTTTCTGAAAAAGCACCAGATTGATTTCCAAAGTGCTTCAAGATAACCTAAAACCCCTGCACAGATGTAGCCCATGGCAGCTCAGTCTCCAAGTGGGTTCCCTAATAATGGGAACAGGGGCTGTCACTGACATGAACTCCTGGCCTGGCTCTTTGATCACCTCCCCGTGATGGGGGAGCAGCCTTACTAGGCCACAGAGGAAGACAATGCACCCAGTCCTGATGAGACCTGATAGGCTAGGGTCAGATGGAAGGGGAGGAAGACCTCCCCTATCAGTGGACTTGGGGAGGGCCATGGGAGAAGAAGAGGGAGGGAAAATGGGATTGGGTGGGATGAGGGAGGGGGCTGCAGCAGGGATACAAAGTGAATAAATTGTAACAAACAAATAAATAACAAACAAAAAACAAAAGTATGAGTGTAAATGTGACATGACAACAAAAATTTTTTAATGAAAAAATTGACAATCCAACACAGATGGGGAATTCTCACAATTGCTATTGGCAATTGATGGTGCCTGAAAGAGTCAGTGTTTCCCGAGAACGAAGCCTTTAAAGATAAAGCTTATCCCAAGAGGTCAACCACACACACATACGAACAATATAAAATGATCTCAACAGGTCGTATTTGTAACTATATATGTATATGTGTACATATATTAAAACTATAATGAAAGAATACAAAACTGTGTATTTGAGAAGAAGGATAAGGGACATTAGAGTTGGAGAAAGGAGAGGGAGCAGTGAGTGATGTAAATGCAGTACTCAACATGAAATTCTCAAAACTAATAAAATAAAACAAAATAGCTGAAAAGTTATAAGCTTTTAGACACAACAGATTTTAGAAAAAAAAAGAAAGTAAAGATAAAGAAGGACATTTCACAGTAAAATATACATTTTATATCTACACACAATAAAGCATGCTACACACAAGACCAAAGTTTGCAAAGAATTTCCAGAGGAAAGAGAGCCATCCATTGCTACAGCTGGAGACTTAAATACTCATCTTATGGTAAGGGCTAGATGGTCTTAACAAAAAAAAAAAACAAAAAAAAAAACAAAAAACAGGAAGAGTACACAGAAGGTGATACACATCTTTGTTAGGCAAATACTGCAAGAAAGGAAACAGATGATGTATTGCTTTTAAGCTCACATCGCCATTCATAAAGAAAGATCAGATGCTTAACTCTGGAGACCATCTTTACAAAGGATAGAAAACATTCAGCATACACTTCAAACAACAGCACTGAACTAGAAGTGAATAACAGGCAATCACAAAACGAACATCTATTTGTGAATTATGGCACACAGTCCTAAACTGCATAAAGGTCTTGGACTGACAAAAATATTTGTAAATAAAGGACAATGAAACTACAGCCCATGCAAATCTATGGTATAATGCACCATGCAGTGTTGCTGTGGCTCTAATACATCCCGCACAAAGTGTATGTGGGAAACTACATACCCACTGTAAGAGTGTAGAGAGGCGGGACCTAGGTGACAATTATAATTATACTAACTGAATAGAAAGGCATAGTCGTGCATCTTTCCAGCATGGCTCTCTCACCCTCCTGTCTGTCTACCATGGGGTAGCACAGTAAAAACAAAGCAGAACAAAAAACCAAAAAGTCCTTGCCTGATGCTATCCCAAGCTTTGATATTTTATTCACCAGAACTGTATATCAACAAACTTCATTGCTTGACTAATTACATGAGATATTTACATAAATAAAACTGCTGGCTCTTCATAGTTTCAGAAAACATTAACAGAATGAATACTTCTCAGTTCATTTTATGAGAAAAATATTTTCTAACACACAAACCACGTACAAACAAGATACAAAACTGACAGGCTAATATTTTTCATGGGCACAAATACAAAATGCTTTATATTTACAAAGACGTTTAAAAGGGGATATAATTTGTCCAAGTAAGGTGCATATATTCATAAACCATTTAATGTAATTCATATTATTAAGAAAAGTAAATAATAAGACCACATGGTCATGTAAATATTTGATATAGTCATTTATAAGTATATTAAAAACCCCCATCAAAAATTGTGAGATCTTTTCTAGTTCCATCCATTTGCCTAGGAATTTCATGATTTCCTTATTTTTAGTACTTGAGCAGTATTCCATTGTGTAAATGTACCACAATTTCTGTATCCAGTCTTTGGTTGAGGAACATCTAGGTTGTTTCCAGATTCTGGCTATCAAGAATAAAGCTGCCATGAAGATAGTTGGGCAAATGTCCTTGTTGTATTGTTGAGCATCTTTTGGATAAATTTGCCCAAGAGTGATATAGCTGAATCTTGAGGTAGTACTAATCCCAATTTCCTGAGAAAGCACCAGATTGATTTCCAAAATGGTTTTACAAGTTTACATTCCCGCCAGCAATGGAGGAGGGTTCCCCTTTCTCCACATCCTCGCCAGCATGTGTTGTCACTTGAGTTTTTAATCTTAGTTATTCTGATGGGTGTAAGATGGAATCTCACCCATTTTGATTTACATTTCCCTGATGACTAAAGATGTTGAGCATTTCTTTAAGTGTTTCTCCACTATCCTATATTCCTCTGTTGAGAATTCTCTGTTTAGCTCTGTACTCCTTTTTTAATCAGATTATTTGGTTTGTTGGTGTTTAATTTCTTGGGTTCTTTATATATTCTTGATATTGGCTCTCTGTCAGCTGTAAGGTTGGTGATGATTTTTTCCTAGTCATCATGAGTGAGGTAACCAAGAAGCAGAAAGACACGCATGGTATATACTCACTTATAAGTGGATATTAGCCATAGTCATAGGCTAAACATACTAAAGTCTACAGACCTAAATAACCTAAACAATAAGGAGGACATGTTTAATTGTCATTTGGAAGGGAAAACAGGATAGACACTGGAAGCAGTAGAAAAGAGAGAACAAGAAAGGAACTTACCACAGATGTCCCTCTAAAAGTCTCCACCCAGCAGGGGATTAAAGCAAATGCAGAGACTCCCAGCCAAACTTTGGACAGAACACAGGGAGTCATATGACAGTAGGGGGATATAGAAGAACACAGAGGGTACAGGAGCCCCACAAGGAGACCAACAAAGTCAAAATAACTGGGACCAGGGAACACTACAGAGAATGATGCATCAATCTAAAACCATGCATAAAGAGGACATAGACCCCCTGTCCAGAAGTAGCCCATAGACAGCTCAGTTTCCATGTAGGTTCTTTAACAGGGGGAAAACAGACAATCTCTGACATGAACTCATTTGCCTGCTCCTTTATCACTTTTTCCTGGTGGAGCGACCTAGCCAGCCCACAGAAAAAGAGAATCCAGACAGTCCTGATGGGACCTGATAGGCTAGGGTCAGGCAGTAGGGGAGAAGGACCTCCCTTATCAGTGGACTAAGGGGAGAGAGATAGCAGAGGCAGAGGGAGATAGGATGGGACTGAGAAGAGACAAGGGAGGGGCTACAACCTGGATACAAAGTGAATAGATTGTAGTAGTAGTAATAATAATAAAACTGAAAAAGAAAACTGAGAGAAGAAATATGATGTTGTCTTAAATGATTTTGGAAGTGAGTAAAAACTAATGCAAAAGCAAACCTTAATTTTGAAGATGTTTCACATATGTCAGCAAATAAGGGATTCTGGAACCACTGAGACATTTCCTGGAATTAACTGAAAAGACAACAGATGGCTTTCTTCTTGCTGGCATAGCATCCTCGCAGACAAGAAAGAGGAATGTTCGTTAGGATTTGGAGTGCCCTCCAAAAGCCTGGGTTAAGGCTCCATGCCTCCAACAGAGGAGTGGCACTTACTGGGCACTGCTGGGGCCATTCAGCTTGGTCCTGGTGTAACTTTAAAGAAATTACACTCCAGGAGATCATGAAACTCTGCTCCCATCTTTTTCCTCATTTTCCCATGAAATAAATGTTCTATCATGATGTGCTAACTGGCTAAAGGTCTGGAAGCATGTGTATGCTACGGGAGCATATAAAAGCTGGTGAGTCAAAACAACCCTTTCTTTTTATAAGTTAATTATCTCAGTATTTTGTTATATGGAAAGGAAAGTGAATAACACAGGAGGTTATATTTTAGAGTAATAATTTTAGAGTAAATAAAGTTGAGTACTATGAAAATGTTTACAATTATGGATATATATATCAGTATACACAAATGTATTATCTTTCTTTGTCAACCAAGAGACCCCTGACAAAATGACCTTTTAGAAACTGTCAAGCACAAAATGCAGGTTTTTATTTCTCATACCCTTTACCAACTGAAGGAAACCTGTAAGCCCTCTTGGAGAGGTGGCTAGATTTTTTGTTTGTTTGTTTTAAGTTTTAAATCTTAACAGAATGGACAAGATAAACCCTAATCACAACACATTGTCTGAATATTAAAAAAAATCCTAAAAAAAAAAAACTGTCCACATTTTTGTTTCTTTGACTAGGTAATTTCAAATGATCTGTCTTTACGCATGCTACTGTTTCCTACTTGAACTAGTAGGTAGTTGATGTTCTTTGTAGCATTTTCAGATCGGTTGTGCTCTTCAGTTCCTAAATTTCAGTTTAGTTTTTTTTTTTATAGCTTCTTTTGTTTGAATTCCTGGTTATGTTCATGTGTAGTCTTTTCAACTGTGTTTAATTCTCCATTGATGTTCTCATTTAGTTTACTGAGTTATTTAAGATAATAAATATTTTTAATTTTTGTCATATTCTTCATAGTTCTCTCTTTTTTTGGATCAGCTATTGGTGTTTTAAGATTTTCCTTTGGAGGTGATGTATTTCCAGAATCATTCATGATTCTTCTGAACTTGTTTTTAGTGTCAGGGCATGTGAAGAAAGAGTCAGCCCTTCCAATTGACGGCTATTGACTCTGACAGGGTGCCTTTCTCCAGCTAGAGCATTCAGAAATTCTGGAAGGAATAGGAAGTATCATTTATGTCAATTGGCTTTACATCTGGCATATTCAAACAACCTAGCCTGGTTTGTGGGTCATAAAGGTGTGCCTAGTTCCTGCTCCTGAGGCACATCCTGGTTTATGAATCTGTGTAGAAATCCTTATTGAAGGTGTTCACTGAGACAGACCAAGAGACTGAAATCACAGACGTCAAAGGACTCTGGAGTGAATCTATGTAATTGGGGTTTGGCTTGGAGCTTCCCTTAATATAAACTTAAGTAATTATAAAGTCATCAGAAAGCAGAAATAAGGAAGAGACAAGTTACTTATGAAAGAGCAAATAATTCTTTTCTATTATACTTTTTGGAGCTGCCAGTCCATGGATGGCTAGCCCTGTGGCTCGGGTCCTGTGCCATGCTGGAGTATGTGGCTAAGCAAGAATGCTCACTTTACCTACTGAGAACCAAATATATTGAAAATTTGGAAGGTGATGGTATAGCTATCACATTTGGGCCTTTGCCCCAATGACGTAAAGACCTCCCATAGACCTAACGTTCATAAAGTTCTTCCACCTTCCAAAGGTGCTTCTCTAGGCCAAGCCTTTAATATGAAGGCCTCTACTGAGCATGGAAAATATGATACTACAATGTATTTGTCAATGGATCAGGAATAGATGAAACTATCTCAAGTCTTATTACATGGAATGTTATTATTCCAGTTGGTCTTCATTAATATAGTCTCAACTAAAGAGCAGAACAACAATCAGATTAGCAGAACTGAAAACAAAGCCCATCAAATGTTTGTATGTGTGCATTTTCCTTTCCTGATGCTTTGGTTGTACAGTTCTCTGTGACTGATAACACAAAAACGTGCTTACACATAGTGCTCAGTGATGAAATGTCTTAACAGGCCTCGGGTATGTGAAAGCCTATGTAGCTCAGGGCACTTCCACTATCACTAGTTCTTTCTCCCCAGAGAACCATGATGAGTGTTCACGATCACAATCAAGTTTCCACACTTTAGTTTAGGAGCTTTAAATATATGTGGGTGTGTTTTACATCTCACTACCCTTAAATTCCAGCAGATCCTCCCAGCACTGATTTGGTACTCAAGGAAAAGTCCTTTTCCAGCAACTTGAGATTTCTGCATCAAAACCAACTCAGCAGCTAGAGCAAAGTGAGTCAAATGAGATCATGTGACATAAAATAAATAAATAAATAAATAAATAAATAAAACTCCTCTGTAAGAAGTTGCATGATGCTGAGTTCCCCATTTCCAGTGTCTGTTTATATCATTGTTGTTCCTATATCTCCGACTATGGCAATTCTTAAAATCCAATCTGAAAATTTCCCCTCAGAAGTATTTTCTGTATTTCTGGAAACAGTTTATGGAAGCCACCTAGAGAATACATAGAAGGTTACTTCCAAAAAGAGTCAGGACCAAGATAAAGTATCCTGGTAGATACTTAGAGATTGGCTATCTCTAGAAGGCTATAGGTAGAATGGATGTCAACAGCCTTTCCAATGGAACAACAGAACAATGTTCTAGAGAGGCTAGTTTTCTCAGCTAAGTTTCTGAGTCATTTTTTTTTAAATAAACCTAACTCCTGTTGAACTTTTTTAAAAGAGTGAAACAATAAAAAAAGGTGGAATGGATGGATTAGGTAAAAGTTGATGTCGAACATTTAGTGTATCTCAACAAACAGCAAATCAATTACAGAACTTTTTCTGCTCTTCACTTACAGACCATCTGGGGCTGTCATGCAGCCTTGCCCTTTCCTTAGGAACTGTCGAGAAGGAATTGTGGAGGTTGTCAGGAACACATGCCTTACAACCCTTGCACAACATCTGTATGAAGAATGAAGCTTCCACGACTCTGGGTAAAGTTACAGTGCGCAGAAAGTCCGTAGGTATGACTTGCCTCAGGGTAATGTAAACGTTTACAAAGCACAGTCAACTGTACAGATTTCACACCTCCATACACCAAACACCTCATTTATATTTTTATACTTTTCTTGAAATTTTTTTCTTTTATAGTACATTTTCAATGTCAGAATGCCTTCAGACACGATAATATATTTGGACTTTTTCATATTTAAAAAATTATGTGCATATACTCCCCCGTGTTTCTCTTTCAGTTTCACAGTTATTTAGAAATTCAAAATTATTAGAAATTTCCGTTCTTTCGCCGTTACATGTGGGGCACAGAGCGCTACTGGAGAATCTGTAATAGCTGAAATGGTAATTTGGGTCTTAGGAAGTAGAGTGAATTATAGCTTACTTTAATCCTGTTATTGTTTTCTACTTGCAGACTTCCACTCACATAATTTTTCAAAAGGACAGCTGAAGCATGAACAATGTATCTCCCCAACTTATACAAACAAATGCCTACTCAGTACCATGGATAAATAAATATTCATGTAAATTAACTTAAAGGAAAGAACTCTAAAATGAAAGCGGTGTGTGTGTGTGTGTGTGTGCGCGCGCGCGCGCGCGCGCGCGTATCAGAGAATTCCAAGTAAATGTGTAAGGAGCGGATGAAATCTTAAGTGAGTGTATGTTGTTGACCTGAGCACAGCCATGTCAAGGACCTGAGACTCATGGGAATAGCAAAGACTTCCAAGGCTGAGGCTCGGAGGGATGGCAAAGCCTTCCTCTGGTCTGAATGTGAAGGTTGCCAGTGTGTACAGACTCATCAAGCACAGCTTCTTCAGGGACGGCTACGACCTGAGCCTCCTCCCTTATGGAGATCTGAGTCCTGCCAAGAGTAACTAAACCTGCCACCTTGCCCAGCTGTTTATCATAAACAACCTCTTTATTTGGCTGTATACAACAGTGCATCTCCTTTATTCATGTGTATAAAAGAAAGGAGCTCAAGTTGCAGTAGACACTATCCACTATGCTGGGCAGATCCCACCTAATCCCAGCTCTTCGGTACACATCTGCGTCTGGGTACCTATCCTTTTTCAATTCTGTGTTGCCCCAGTTAGGTTAACCCCTGGAGCTATACTAAGCATGATGGATTTCTCTTTCCAGATTAAGGCACTCAAAGAAAAACAGGTCATGAGTTTGAAAGAAAATAAGGTGGGGCAACATGGAAGGGTTTGGGAGAAGGAAAGAGGATGAGAAAATAATTTAATTATATAATCTCAATAAAAAAAAAACAAAAACCAGAAAACGTAAGTCAGGGTTTTAATTTCTTGGCTTAAAAATTATATATTGTTTCAATCGGAACTCAAATGCTAGTCCTTGCTCACAACTGCAGTCACCAAAAATTATTTAATATTTGTTACATTCCTAATTCCCTGTTATATGCTAGCATTTTGTTTCTTCATGGAACCTTTCTTCTTAAAAAAAAATTCCCGGTACTCTGTTCTTTCTGACATTGTATTTTAGATATATTTTGCCTGACACATTAAAGATCAGTGGTTCTCAAACTTTGGTTCACACACTTGGGGGGGGGGTAGATCAACAGGGGTCACCTAAGGCCATCAGAACACACAGATATTTTCATTATGATTTATTACAGTAGCAAAATTACAGTTACGAAGGAGCAATGAAAATAAGTTGACGGGGGTCACCGCAGCATGAAGCCTGTGGTAAAGGGAAGAAGCAGTAGGGAGGCCGAGAATCACCATTCTAGACCCCTTGAGGCCGTAAACAGGATGTCTGTATTTGTGCCTTCATGGATAAAACCCTTGCTGAGGATGCCTGGGCTTGGGTAGTAAGACAATTTTCTTATTCACCTTGGCTCTGTAAATCTAGACACTTCGTTTGAGAGAACAGTTGCAACGACATTCTCCTAACTGTGTTCTTCCCTAGATGTGCCGTATCACTTTTGTATAGCCTTTCTAAAAGGCCAGTGCTCAATAGGATGAGGGAAATGACCTCCAAGTGCTACTGCAGCTCTGACAAGGGCTGTGAGTTCACTCATTATTGCTAATGGGTGAGGGTTCTCCTTGGTGTAGACAGGTTAATTTATAAGCAAAGCTGTGATGACCCCAGGCCTGAAGAAGAGCCACCAGAACAGGTGTATTTTTTCACATTTAGAGTTCACAAATTCAGCTCTGTTAAGGCGCTATCACACCACGAACTGCTCTGTGTCTTCTTTAGAGTACATGAAGGAGACAGAGTGAAATGAAGAGCCCTCTGTGTTCTAAGGGGAATGACACTTGCAAGGATTAATTTGCATGCAGATCAATAAACAAGGAATCTCGACTTGTAAGGTTACAACTCTAAGAGTCACTCATTTCGTCTGCACACTGTAAATGCTCATTCGGAACACGTTTGGAATCACTTTTTTAAAGCATTGTCTTTAATGTGATATACATTTAAAAGTTATATAAATTTGTATTTTATATAAATTTGGTTAAACCTAATATTTTAAATGATCAGGAACTCAGCTTTCTTAAACCCAGTTTTCCTGCACCCAGCCATTCAGATAAAGGCAAAAATATTGTCTGGAAATTTGTCCATTGAGATACTTAATTGTAAGTTGCATTGCTGCCCGTCATACATATCCCTGGACCACAAACACAATATTAACAATATTAAGCTTAATCTTAAATACCAGGCACATTCGAAAGTGCTGCCAGGCTTTCTGACTTCAAAGTTCTGGCTCTCTGTGTGTTGAGAGACATGCGGCCCTACTGCTGCAGATTGGAAAAAGAGCTTGGGGTCAGAGGTCGACACAGTGAGGGAGTTTGCTCTTTAAGAGGTTATCTGTGGATCTGCAAAGCCAAAGTGTAATTGGGTTTTGTGATGTGATTTTAGTGAGTAATTGTATATGATCTGGGGGTGGTTTCAAAGACAAGCTTGGAGGATTTTTCTAGCTTGCTTGTGATAGCAATTTTAGGGATTGTGTGCAGTCGTGGATAGCAGTGCAGAGTGAGCAAAAATAGTGATCGCGAGTGACCCAGCAAGTATTTTGTTCTCCGTAATTAGCAATTTTAGCACATCGACTCTAATATAATGTATTCTTTCTTCTTAGGCCATCATACCAGTTAGGAAAAGATCAAAATACTTAGTGTTCATGGGTAGTATCAGCAGAGCCAATTAATGTCATCAGTACAGCCTTTTCACGCTTTTCTCCGGGTTCAGAGGCTGAACTTCATTTGAGGATTACTGAACGATTATAAAGAAAAAAAAAAAGTCCATGCTCTGCAATTGGCTGTGGAAGGTTGTGGGGCTTAGTACCACAAAAACCTGTTAACTTCTAGATCCTGAGTTTCCTACACAATGAGAAATAAACATTTCCTTATTGTCTTAGTTGTTTAGGGTTGCCTTGATTAAGCTGTCCCTCCTGTCAGTTATGTTCGTATAAGCCTGGTTGGATCTATTTCATGTTAGGAAAAAGCTCAGATAAATCCAGGAAAGCTTAATGTTTATCCAATGTGAAAATAATTACTCAAAAGTGTTATTCTTAATCCAGATAATTAGAGTGAGGAAGGAAAGATCAGTGTCATTGTGAATTATGCCCCGGCAATTGACTCTTGGTCCTTGTAAGTTTCAGGTGAAGATGTGAATGGATAAAGGTTAGATTAAACATAATCCAAAGTAGCTGCAGCTTTAATCTGTTATGATACAAGGATGATCACTTAAAAAGAGCTGGATTGTGGGATTGTTTCTGGTTGGATAAGATGCTGCCCGATTGGGACTAGTCTTAAAACATGCTTAGCACCATGTCACTGCAGCTGTAAGCACTTGTGCACGGCGGCTGCGGCTGCCACCTCAGCCAGCATGCCTGGGCTCTCTCTGCGCCCGCAGAGCGACAGACACTCCCCGGATCTGGGCTTCACGTTAGCCTGACTTCCAGGCTCTGCTTCGGAGAGCATTTCCTGGGAGCCCCAACCCCGCCCCCATGGCATCTCTTCTGGGTTGCAAAAGGCATGGATTTGGAATCTGCTAAAACTCGGGCATAAAGTAAGCAGCCATTTATTAACTGGTACGATTAGAAAGCATTTTTTTTTTTTTGTAATTGAAGTTCCTTTTTTTCGTTGTTGTTCTGATTTAACACAGAGGTTATACCTAAGTGTGAAAACTTAGGTAATAGACAAGGGTTGAATTAACTATCTGCCAAGTACTCTGAAATTAAAACTAGCACTTTCTAAATATTTCTGTGGAATTAAAAATAATTTTGGGAAAGTATGAATAATGAGATCCAATAATGACAGAATCCAAAAATCCAACCCAGTCATTTTTTAATTAAAATGAAGAAATATTGATATTTCTTCTATTTCTCTCAACAAACCCCAGAAATTTAATATAATTTCTTGTGTGACAGAACTGTCTTGTTTTGATTATAGAAAAAATGAGAGCAAAAATATTTTATCAATTATATGTGAAATTTTATGGCCTAAATTAAAATTCATTGCTATTTTATGACAAATAAATTTTAATTAGTTTGAATACTTAGTAGTTTGCTATAGTTTATTCTTTTCCCCACTAAAACTGTATTGTAGCATATTTTACTGCCCAAAGTTTTAAAACATAACTATTGTAATATAAACAACTAATAGTGTAATACTTCTTAGCATGTTTATGTTGACTCCAAATGACTGACATTATTAAAATTATTAAAAGGTAGAAGTTTTTATAAGGTATATTAAAAAGTATAAGTCATATCAATTTCTTTTTAATCTTCATCAAAGTCCAAGTTTACTTTGACAATAGTTATTGTCCTTAGATAAATACAAAGCATGATATACTGTAAATGCAACAGACATGCTTTCACTTTTATTAACAGGTTTCATATGTATTTGTTCAAAATTTGTCTTATAAAGGCTATACACATTTGTTATGAATCCGCCACCCTTTTTTGACCATTTGCTCCATATTTTCACAGCTTATTTAATGCACAGCGAGGCTCTTACCAGGGGTTAATTACAAGGTGCCAGACATTGGTCAAGAGCTAGGCCTATGGCTATGAAGGAAACAAAGTTCACGCCCTCGTGAATCTTGCATTCTTATTGGTACAAAGAAAGTGTAAAATATGAAGGCAAGATGGCTCAGCAAATAAAGGTGCCTACCATCAGAGTTCTATCCCCGGAGTGAAACTGCAGAGTTGAAGAACCGGCTCCTATAAGCTGTCCTCTAACAGCTTGTAGGTCACATGCGTTCTTCTCTACTTTTCTTAGTCATTTGCTCTCTCCCTCTTTCTTTCCTCAATATCATAAATACACACACACAGATACACATACACACACAAATACAAAAACTATGAGTAAATGTTCAGGATGCATGAAGATGACAACTACAATGAAAAAAATGTATACTTGGAGTTTAAGATGGAACCTGAGTACATTACTATTTAAGGTGAGAGGGTTGGGGCTAGCTTCACTAAGAAACATTAATATTAGTAGTAAGACCTGAAGGATATTTGGGAATGAGCTATATGGAGTTCATGACTACAGGTTTACCAGCGTCTGTATAATTAATTACCCCTAGTAAACTGGACAGCTTACCAGGCCAGGAGCTTGTTTGGATGCCAGACATCCAAACGTAATTACAATTTCAATACATGTTGATAAATTTAGGTAGAGGTATAGCTTCTTGGCATTTGAAAAATCATTCAAACTAGACAAAGGTCATTATGTTGTGGGCGTCAAATAAGAGTACATTGTCCTCTTGATTTTGGATGAATGTTCAGATAATGGTGGAGAGCACAGAGCCTTTAAAATTCAACATGTGAGCATGTTTAGGGAAGGAAAACTAGAAACAAGTTGGAGCTTGTTCCATTGTTTGTGAGTGCTACAGGTCTTGTATAATTATCCTCACTGTGTGATCTACTATCACAGGTGAATGCCTTGAACTAGGCCTTGCTTTGGAGGTTCGCTGATGTGTAAGATGGGATTAGTATGTTTGTTAGGGTCTGAGAATCCCTGAAGAAAGACCACAGACTCAAATGAGATGCAAAAATAAGGATCATTTATTCAGACAAAATTTTCCAGCATGCAGGGGCCACCATTCCTTAGAATGGGGACTGCAAAGTGAGCATGCAGGCTCTATTTAAAGACAACTAGGAGAATTTCCAAAAGGAGTGAGGTAACCTTTTATTTGATTGGTTAGTAGTGACTCAGAAAGTAGGGGGTTGATTTAGGATTGGGGGTGATTTAGAAACTTTCCAGAGTTGCTAAGGCCTTTTCCTCAGGTTTGCTGAATCATTATACTTAGTTCAAGCCCATGTGTTAAACCTTTAAACTGATTGGCTGACTGCAAGCTGTGTGTGTGTGTGTGTGTGTGTGTGTGTGTGTGTTTTCCAGAAACTGTTTTTCTATGTTCCGAGAAATAGAAACTCAGGCCTAGTTAGGCAAAGTTGAAAATGAAGCCTATCATGAAGTCAGATTTGCCAAACAGATTGAGGCCTTCTGGGGGTCTGTTGGGAGTTTTGGAGTTATTAGACCTCTCATGTTTGGAGTAGTCAGTATGTTTAGAAGTTTTAGCTACATGGCATATAACCAAAATTCAAGTTCCTCCTCATTTTCAAAATTTGGTTTCATCACAATCACCAAAAGAGAAGGCAGGCCATTTCTGATCCATTTAGATTCTATGAGGTATTCACTAAATAATCATTATAGAGGGAAGTGCAGGAGCTTCAACCCTACACAAAGAACTAGAGGCAACTAACGAATGCTGGGAGCAAAGAGAAGGTCTTCTCCAGAGAAGCACCTACCAATTTGTTATCCAGTACCGAAGAGTCACCCCGGAAAGCATACGCACAAGGAGCACCAAACTGACTGAGCAAGTAGTTGGTTTAATTACAACCTCAAAAGTGAAGGAAATCGTTTTTTTTAAATGAAAGCTGAAAATTCTTGAATGTTAAAAATATAAGGCAAAAGCAGATGTGAAACTTATAGGACGCCGGTATAAATCCATCCTGGTCAGCAGATTATCTGTTTACCAGAACACCAAAGATGCTTGTAGCTCAACTATTAGAACGAATAAAAAAGATGAATTGTCAGGACATAACACAAGTGAAGAATATTAACTATTAATTGGAGCACTGTTATGTGTTCAGCTATAGTTTTAAACCTTCTGGCTACCATAAGCATGGTGAAAGGAGAAACAATAATGTGGGGAAGAGTGATGTATGAAAGTGACATGGGCAAAAGGGAAATGTTTAAGTATCAGCAGCATGTGAAAATTAGAAGGAATAGCATTTATAAGATTCCAATGCAAGCACCTCCAGAGGCAGTTCCTGGGGGAAGGTACCAAAGACACCACAAAGAGGGAGCGTGGAAGTGCCTCTGTTTCTCAAACACTCAGCACACAAAACGAATCCAAATGTTTTAAAGATTAAAAAAACACACACACAACATATTTAAGCAAAAGAAACATAAAGGAAATGACCCTGTAGTCATTATCTAACCTGGAAAAACAGTGCTGTTAATGAAGTTATAATTGCAGATATGTAGATTTGGCTACAATAATTGGTGTAATTGTAAGTGAAACTTCCATGGGTGTACAGATTTTAGTATGTTTATCCTATACTACATGTTTAATATCCAATTATAAGTGAGTATATACCATGTGTGTCTTTCTGCTTCTGGGATACCTCACTCAGGATGACCTTCTCTAGTTCCCACCATTTGCTTGCAAATTTCATGATTTCCTTGTTTTTAATTGCTGAGTAGTATTCCATTGTGTAAATGTACCACAACTTCTGTATGCATTCCTCAGCTGAGGGACATCTGGGTTGTTTCCAGCTTCTGGTTATTACAAATAAAGCTGCTACGAACATGGTTGAGCAAATGTCCTTGTTGTGTACTCTAGCATATTTTGGATATATGCTTAGGAGTGGTATAGCTGGATCTTGAGGAAGCACTATTCCTAATTGTCTGGGAAAGCACCAGATTGATTTCCAAAGTGGTTGCTAAAATCTGTACACCTAAAGAAGCTAAGCAAGAAGGAGGACCCTGGGCAAGACGATCAATCCTCACTCTGAAAGGCAAACACAAACGGGATGGACCTTGGAAGAAGGAGAAAATAGGAAACAAGACAGGAGCCTATCACAGAGGGCCTCTGAAAGACTCTACCCAGCAGTGTATCAAAGCAGATGCTGAGACTCATAACCAAACTTTGGACAGAGTGCAGGGAATCTGTGAAAGAAGGAGTGAGAGTAAGAACTGGAGGGGACAGGAACTCTACAAGGAGAGCAACAGAACAAAGAAATCTGGGCCCAGGGGTCTTTTCTGAGACTGATACTCCAACCAAAGCCAATTCATGGATATAACCTAGAGCCCCTGCACAGATGTAGCCCAGGACAGCTCAGTATCCAAGTGGGTACCCTAGTAAGGGAACAAGGACTATCTCTGTCATGAACTCAGTTGCTGGCTCTTTGATCATCTCCCCCTGAGCAGAGAGCAGCCTTGCTAGGCCACAGAGGAAGACAATGCAGCCAGTCCTGATGAGACCTGATAAGCTAGGGTCAGATGGAAGGGGAGGAGGACCTCCCCTATCAAGGAAACTTGTGAGGGGCATGGGAGGAGGTAAGGAAGGGAGGGTGGGATTGGGAGGGAATGAGGGAGGGGGCTACAGCTGGGATACAAGGTAAATAAATTATAATTAATATAATAAATAAAAATTAAAATAAAAACTTCTAAAAATTGTTTTAATTTGTAAAGATGATCTGTGTATGAAAAAAAATTCTAAACTTTACTTTTGCTCTTTTACTTTCTTCTGCCAATGTAGAGTAGTAGGTCATGATTTCGGGATGTGATTAGCTGTACTGGCAGCAGTACTCTCAGCTGTTCTAACTGGCGTAATGTCATATGACAGATCCAAACTACAGACATATTGTGGGACTGAGAGCAACTTCCCTATTCTGTGCGCCACTGTTAGTCTTGGCTAAAATAATCCTTGCTGATAACAAGTACCGTGCTTATTAAGTAATTTCATGTGGCATACATTCAATACCAATAATGTGCCTTTTAGCCAACCTTATTGAATTTTATATGTGTTTCTAATAAGAACTTGGTATAAATTTTGCTTTCAAAAAGTCAAATCCCCCCCCCACTATCATCTATTAACATTTTGCAAATCATTGCAATGTGTTTTTATCAGGATTAATATAGAGTGACATAGAGACCAATCAGACCAATGTTTATTCTTTTAAATTTTTTTTTTTTTTTACAATTTACACATTTTTTATATCATGAATGTAGCCCCCTCCCACATCTCCTCCAGGTCCTACTTTCCCTGCTTCTTCCTCCCTATTCCCTTCCCCTAGTCCACTGAAAGGGGGAGTCCATCTGACCCTAGCTTATCAAGGACTGCCTGGATCCTCTTCCTCCGTGGCCTAGCAAGACCACACCGCCAGGGGCAAGTGATCAAAGAGCAGGCAACTGAGTTCCTGACTGAGAGAGCCTGTGCTCCTCTTACTCGGAGACCCACATGGAGACTGAGCAGCTATCACTACATCTGAGCAGGGAGTCTAGGTCTTCTCCATGCATGGTGCTTGGTTGGTGCATCAGTCTCTGCAGGCCCCCTTAGGCCCAGAAATTTTTTTGGCTTTGTTGGTCTCCTTGTGGAGCTCCTGTCTTATCTGGCTCCCCCCATTCCCCACCCCCCTTTTTCCATAAGAATCCCTCTGCTCTGCCCAAAGTTTGGCTGTGAGTCTCTGCATCTGCTTCACAACCCTATCAGGTAGAGGCTTTCAGGGGTTCTCTAGGGTAGACTCCTGACTTATTTGTTCCCTCTTTTCCACAGCTTTTGTTGTCTCTCCTGTTTACCATTCTGAATGAGATTTAAGCATCCTTCCTACGGTCCTCCTTGTTGTTTAGCTCCTTTAGGTCTATAGATTTTAGTATGTTTATCCTATAGTATACGGCTAATATCCACTTATAAATGAATGTATACTATGCAGGTCTTTCTGGTTGTGGGTTACCTCACTCAGGGTGATTTCTCTAGTTCCATTCATTTGCCTGCAAACTTCACGATTTCCTCATTTTTAATAGCTGAGTAGTATTCCATTGTGTGAATGTGTCACAATTTCTGTTATTTCGCAGCTCTCTGTGAGTGGAGGCTGCAGCTGCAATAAGCCACTGTGTGCTGTTCAGACATCATATTTTAAAGATAGAGTTTTATGATGCTTAGGTGGGTTCTGAATTTCTGCTGTATCTCCTAATGACCTTGATCCACCTGCCCTTGCATCCACATGCTGAACTTCTGTGCATACACCACCGTGTCCAGTTGTTTCTGTTTCTGGGGATGAAACTCAGGACTTCATACTAGAGGAGAACTTTATGAACCAAACTACATTCCCATCTCTAAAAATTTTTTTTTTTCTGTAGAATCTTCCCTAACAAGCCATACAAATGAAGATAAAGCCAATGTTTTGCTTATTTTCGTGTACCTTATCTCAGTATCTAGAGCATCCCAAGGGCACGCTATTTCTTTCTTAACTAAAATTAAACTGGGCAATTGAGTCTGTTTATACCAACATGTCTGCTGCCTTTTACTTTGTTTATTTTTTTTCAGTTTCTATGAACCCCAAGTAATTTAGGATTCATAAAGACAATATTTTGGTTTTGATAACACTCATTTTCTCCACCACTTTTTCCCACACACAGTAAAGAGAAAGTAAGGTAAATTGTCTAAATAACTAGTTTAAGGATAGCTGCTTCTGATGCTACACATTTCTTTTATTCATTCAAGTAGCACGAAATAACTGCTGTTACAGCTCTTTAAAGTAACGGTAAGGTAGCTGCTGGTTTGAGGTTGTTTCTACTTACACCTCTGCCCTGTGGAGTTCAATTCTCTCTCTCTCTCTCTCTCTCTCTCTCTGTGTGTGTGTGTGTGTGTGTGTGTGTGTGTGTGTGTGTGTGTGTGT